>NW_027526335.1:67590438-67716248 GCF_048455015.1 Haemaphysalis longicornis | reverse complement strand
CTTGTGGCAGCAGTGGTGCCTTTCATCGTCTGACTGGGCACGGCAGCATCTGACCTTAGCAGGCAAGCCGTGCGCGCTTGCATTTATGGCGCACGCTCGGTTCAAGACTAAGCACAAAAACATTACTTTTGTTACTTTAAAGATTGGTAGAAGGAAAAGTGCAATGCAGCTGCTTGCAATGCATACATGACTGCTCAGTGCCAGCAAGCACATTCGCGTGATTTCAACTGGATACGGAAAAGCTGTAGCTGCTTGTAGCTCCAGATTGGCAAACCGGGCCTGCGCTTCACGTAAAGATAGCCAGTCTTACCGCTATCACCAGTAAACAATGGCATCCATCCATGAGTTTGTTTTTGTTTACGGATGGTATTGTGGGCATCCGTCGCACAAATTAAAGTGAAACTAAACGGCCTGTGCATATAAGATGTCTGGCGTTAAGCGTATTTTATGATGAAATACTAAATGTTCAAAAACAGCCACACTTAGCGAAAATTTCGTTGAAGCGAAAACAATATTTCGTAGAAGCGGAGTTAATTGTGGTGGGGTTCGACTGTACAAGATGGTCTCGCGCAAAACTGCCTTTCGTGCCTACACATTAGTGCTACACATTAGTGCTACCCATTAGTGCCCACACATCGCGTTTTAGAAGCTATCGTTTGCTTCATTTCAGTCTCTCTATTTGTGCCGTTTCTGCGTTTACGATTAACCGTCGATAAAAGCGGTGACCGCGATGTGGGAGGCTTTACAGTTAAACCTCGTTATAACGAAATTGAAGGGGCGCCGCGATTTGCTCGTTATAGCCAATATTTCGTTATAGCCGTAGCCGACATTTACTGCAAATATTTGCATTGTGGTTACCTAAAACAAAAAGCGGGCGAAATAGCATCTTGCCGCACGGCGGTAGTCAGCAAAATAAACACATTCCGGAGGAAGGAAATATCACGAACCAACTTTATTGCAGTTCAAAACTCGTATTTCAAACAGACTTGGCTCGAAGTCCGTAATTGGACGTTGATGCACCTTCCTGATGCGAGCGATGGCTCGCTCGCTCAGCTGCGGCCGCTATGTTCACGCCATCTCCGCCGCCCTCGTGCGCGCCGAAGTAGCGGCGCAGCACGTCCACCGCATCTAGTGCCTCCGACGCCGTCCTTAGCGCTTCCTTTCACGCCACGTGCAACAGCGCTGACGATGGACTCTCGGTTGCTCACGATGGTGGACAGCGTACTCGTCCACACGTCAAAGTCTCTTGCCACCTTACCACGGAGTGCACCTTACCTTCCTTCGCGCCCGATGCGACGGCTTTTATCATAGCAGTCTTCTGTTCAAGCGTGATAGCCTTTAGCTTTCGCTTCCCGCCTGTCGCACTCGCGTTGTTGGAATAACGCGAGCAGTACGATAAAAGATAAGGCTGAAGACTGCCAAAACCCACGCACACGCAACTACGCAGCGACGTCGGCGATACGAACAGGGGAGGAGGGGGCAGGAGGGAGAGGAAGGCGACGCATTGGGGCTCTTCTCGGACTCACCGCGGATAGTCCGCGGGTAGTCCGAGGATTCCCCGAAGCCATAGGGATGCATGTGAAAATCGAACGTCGGACTGCTTCTCGGGGAGCCCGCGGTGAGTCCAAGACTGTAAATCGAAGGGCCCCATTGTCTGCATGCCGTGCGCAGCGAGAGGAGGGTGGGAATGGCTTCGCGGGCGCAGCGTCCGCCAGCGTCCGCAGCGTCCGCCAGCGTCCGCATGGCGCGCCATCCAGCTTCGCGCGCGTGGCGGGAGTTTTGAACTGCTAATACAGTTGCCGCGTCGCGCACTGTCTCAAATCCGCGTTGCGCACTGTTTAAAAATTAGCTCGAAATTTGATTTCTCAACGAAATTTGTTCGTTATATCCCGTAACTGGCAAATTTTACCTCGTTAAAACGAGGTTTTAAATACATTGGTTTCTATGGGGACTTTCAAGGGGAATTACGATTTGCTCGTTATATCCATTATTTCGTTATAGCCCGTCTCGTTATAACGAGGTTTAACTGTATTACCCGCTGAAACTGACATGATCATCAAAATCCGTGCCTTTCAGGTTGTTTTGGAGCAGTTTGGCACAATTTTCGCAATTTTCATGCTTTTGCAGCAGCTTGGCGCAGGAAAATGGTGTTGTATCAAAAATTCGCAATATGCGCAGCTGTCTCGCCCCTGTGCTTGCTGAAAATGGTATACATTAAGCCAGTGCAGCACCATCAATGCACTTATTTTGCTTTACAAGCACATGTGGTGATGCATGCAGCCTGTGAGTCGCCTCAACAGATATTGTGAAAAAGAGCTTTCAAACAGTATTGGTGAAGGATGAAATACCACCAGGGATGATGATGATGACGATGATGATGACAAAACAACAACAGCAGCAGCAGCAGCAGTGACGACAATAATAATCATAATAATAATACTAATTTAAAGAAAACCTTGGGGAAAGAAGCTTTTACAGATGGTGTCATGATCAAACTTTTCTGCTGTTGTAGTGACGCCTCAAGCCTTCTCTGTTAGTCAAGTGACCGTAAGGCAAAGCGAAGGTGAGCTGTATGTCAAGTAATGTAAACAAACTCTTTCTCATACCTCTGAGGTATAACTTTATCTCTGCCACATTAGCCTAACATTTTAACACAGGTCCAAATGAACAGCAACGGCTGTTCAATTTCGACATCCAGAGGCTTTACAGTTGAATTTCGATATAACGAAGTCCTACTATCAGCCAAAAATTTGCTCAATTATGAATTTTTTCAGTCGAGGTTTACACACTTCAGCAGTACAAATAATGGGGTAGGTGCACAGCATACCTTTAGTAGTTGTCAGTAATGTCAGTAAAATTCCCAAAATCAGCTTGTTATTTGTGCGAGCAACCACGCCCAACCTACACGCTGTACATGACTAGCTCGCCTTTTGCAACGGACACGCTTCATGCTTAGTGGAGGCTGACGACACCATGGAGATGCCAATGCACATTTTCTTTCGTCTTTGCCAAAAAGGTCACAAGCTTATCTCCAGTTGGCGCTTTCCCTTGCCAACTGGCCAGTGGCACATCCCAGGTTTCCACATTACATGCCCCAGTGCACATTTTTCATTAAATACATTTTCATTCAAATATTAATTTACATTAACAGTTGATAAATCTTAACGGTAAGCCTAAAACAACTTTTTCTCGGCGCTCTTTGCCCTTAGGTGGCCTTGCGCCATAAAAACTCAATCATCGTAAAATCTTAACGGTGAAACTGGGGGGGTGGGTTATAAATGAATTTTGTCCTAAACTGCTGCTTCACCATAATGCAAAGCACATTGTCATGCGTGTGTCGTCCGAGCTGTCATTGCGTTCTCTCGCCTCTCAGTTTTAGCCGGCTTACTGTCGCACGCAAAAAAGAAAGCAAACGGTCACAGTTCAGTCTGGGCCATGGTGTTATCTTATCCTTATCACAAGCACACTGGCCATTCAAGGTTGGATGTCACAGGAAGTTGAGAGCCCCATAGAGGATCAGATAACAAGGGCTGACTCTTTCACAAGTGAGAGGGATGTTTCTTATAACATAGCAGCTATCTACAAGTAATTAGCTCGGCAGACGTGCCTCGCCACACAGCATGTGGCTTTTGGCTGCATCTTTTTTTTTTTTTTTTTCCCTTCGATTTAAAGAGAGGGTTAGTACGCTCTCCGTGCAAGGGTAAAAAAAAATGTGCGATGACTGCTGGCACACGTGTTCTTTATCTGGCTACATGCGATGTACTTGTGTGGTACTGCAGTCCTATGAAGGCCGAAAATTGCATGCAAACGTAGTCAATCGTGCTAGTATTATATATAGTGATAGGTTTTTGCATTTCACTGTGGATGCAACATTAGGGTGCGAGTTATATGCAGGGGAAGATTTTTCACGCGAAAATGCAGTACTTCGGCTTGCCAAAGGGCTTTTGGTACGTACATGCGATGCTTGCAGACTTTGTTAAATCGAAAGCGCAGTAAATAATTGCGTCATACTTTGACGCAACTGTTTTTCATTAACACCCTTCAGCATTATGACATAGGCTGGCAGCCAACAACACCTAGGAAAGCATAACTTCTTTACTTATTACAAAATTAGCACGTCTGATAAGTGCACAAGACTCAAAAGTAATAAAAAAAAAAAAACAAGTAAAAAAAGCAACAAAAACAACAAAAAGCACACTGCTTAATTTTAAACTCCCACAGGCATTAACAATGCGCAGCAACATACCACACATTTTTGCATCAAACAGGGACACATCAACTTGCATTTTCTGTCTGACACTCATTCTAACCAACAAGAAATCCCAGTTTCTCATTTAATATGCTTGCTTTCACCCGGGGGCTGCTGATCAGCATAGAAAGAATTCTTTGCTGTCACTTGAGCCAGTGCCTTGCGTCACCCCCGCGTCTCCCTTCAGCTTCACCCTGGCTAACTTCTTCCCGCTGAGGCCTCATTGGACAACACTACGACAGACACCCATCACAAAAGCCTCACATGTCAACCAACTGAAGGGGCCATAAAAACAAGATACATGCCTCAATCACTCAGAAGACTACCTTGTCCTAGTAACAATGATACAAGTATTATTGCAATCTTCAAACAAATAACTGAGGTTCTAAGGAAAATAGCTGAAGAAGTGGCGACTCTGCAGCCGCTTTCCAACCATATTTGTCTCTGGCGACTGGCAGCCTTTGACCAAAGCCACTGCCAAGAAACACGGTTGGGTGATTGTAATGGGTCCTCTAGGTCCCTTTAATCGCATCACTTGAATGCAATGCTAACGTGCACTTAATGCACTGACAATTATGTTTATTCGTGCTGGCTCATATAATGTCACTGCAGCGTAAAATTTGAGTTTTTCACCGGTTTTTTGTGTGTGTTTTTCCCAGCTAAAACAAGAACGTCTATCATGGCTGGCATGGAGCTGGGGCGGTATTCTCGTGTTTGTCCAGGCAACGGACGTCCTTTTTGCGTCCGTTTTATTGTGACGTACTTTCAGTTGTAGGCGGGCTTTGGGTTGACTTATGCACAACTGTTCTTGTAAACACATTTTAACTCTTTCGTTACCATGCCTATTCAAATCGATCACCGGTGATCGATGATTTATATTGCCTATTTCGACATGTTGTAGTCGTTTCTCGTATACCTAATGCAGCCAGTGATTAGTCTAGGCACTGCCCTTTTAGAATCAGTTTAAATTTTCCCGCTCCGGCGACACTGAGATTTTTGGCGGCGTTTTTTGCGAGCTGAGGTGCGCGTGTTTTTGAGGAAGGGGGCGTGACTGCTGCACTTGAGAAAAAAGGATGCAGGTCGTGGTTAGGCTGCATTACCATAATATGTTTTTAGTCAAAAGGCTCCTGGCAAGTCAAATACCAAATAATGGGGTCAGCTTTGCAATCCGACAGCGTTCAGAGGTGATAATTACTCGAAAATGGCCCCAGCTATTCACTAATGATCTTTGGTTCGGACAAAGGGCAGCTTTATTCTCCCAAAGCTTATTTCTGATGGTCCCCCGCATGTCTAGCAAGTGTGCCTGACATTTTCAACCAGTTTCCAGAAGTTTCGGTTTCGTTTTAGCATTGCGAAATTCATATTTGGCGCTACTACACAGTTACCCAACTACAAGCTCATTTGCCATGGCGCCTCCGTTGCCCGCGACTGCTCCTCAAAACAAGCATGCCGCTCGCGCTTCCACTTTATCTACGCCTTGCTTCTGGGATAAGAGCTTCCGTTGAAAGTCAAATGATAACACCAAGTCGTCGTGTATCAGTTCAGACGAGGAGAACGCTTCCAATTGGCCTTGAACACCGCCAGCTGTTCACCGGCGAGTTTCGTTTTCATATGAGGGTATTTCCGGAGGTCTAGTGTCGCTTCTTAGTAGTACTGTCTATTCTGACAAAGTCTCCAACAGCCTTGTATTTGTTTCTTTTCGAAATTGTTAGGTGGCACTGCAATGTAGTAGGCTCGTAGTGCTGAACTCGCTTCACAGCCCGACGGCGGCTTGGTGAAAGCTTGCTGGGCATGACTCTAGCGCATCAAACCTTATTCCTGCAAGCAGGGCTACCATAGTGAGTCAAAACATGATAATAAACCGCAAATGAAAGATCTGACTGATAAGTGATCATCAGAACGTCAACAAGCATATACCAAAGTGTTTGGTTCTCAACTCCAAGCGGATTTTTTTACATCGCTTGCTTATCTTCACTATTGTGCTGGTGATAATATTTGACAAGGTGTTTTTACATCACGTGGAGGCTAATTTGGGCCTTTAATAATGTCAAACCACCAGATTTCTTCTAGAGAACTATCCAAAATAGCAAAACTTGAAATAGAAGTTGGGCTTCACCACATGGCACGGGCACCACATGGGCTAACATTTTCTTTTATATCTGACAAATTGTACTGCGCAACTCAATTTTTTTTCTAGGACGGGTTTTTGAAATGCCTACCAACAAAATGTATATTCTAAATTTTTTCTACTACAGGTGATTTATTATACACAACTTACTTTTTTCTTTTTTCTTCGACGCGTGGACAAAAATTTCGAATTCGATAATTTTTTTCGGAATAATTATTTAGGAAAACATTATTAAAACTGCTGTCGTTGGAAAGCGCGTGGAATAATCTGCATTGTGTGTCACTGCAATGTGTGCCTAACCAATATGTATAGCACAAGAAAATGTTTTGTTAGACCCTTCAAAATTGGTCAATTTCCCGCGGTAACGAAAGAGTTAAACGACTAAACCTATTTTAAACTATTGTTTGTGTGTTTGTTGTTCCACCAGCGAACCTACAAAAAGGCAACGAAAAATCGTCTGCTCCAAATTGTCTGCTCTGAGAAGTCGCAGCTCACCACAGCTCTTCGATGTAGGCAGTTGCGAAACACCGCCTCAAAAAACGGCCTGCACCTGGAACCCCCCCCCCCCCCTCTTTGGGTCGTGCGTACGGTGGCGCCACTGCGCCCGACGCATGCACAATCCAAAAAAACAAACAATTTATTCAAACTGAAAATTTAACGTTACATTTTGTTTTAAAGTGCATAATTCTTTCTTTTTGTGCTTTCATAAGTTATTCTTGCTACCTTAACTCCGGTTTTTAGGTTGCGATTGTTTCTGCGTCCGTGCAACTGCCTCGACCAATTAGCGCTTGCGCGGGCACTACGGCCAACGTAGGTCCGGCCTGAAGTACTAAATTTGCAGTTATCGTTTGGCCTGCAGCTCATTGTATGCCAAAACTAATCTAGTAGCCGATCAAGCGGCTCTAAATAATCAGTTTCAGCTGGCATAAAGCCGTCGAGGCGACTTATTTATTTTTTTTTGCCGCCAGAAGACCGAAGAGGACGCGCAGCAGACGACAGTGCGTAAGCGACGGTTGACCCCATGGTCGCATTTCTGTTTACTGCTTTTGCTCCGTATGTATATAAAACACTTGCATAGTTCAACACATTGGGCTCCGTTGGCATAACAAATTTACATAAGCACTCAAATACCATTTCTTGCCCAGGTCGTCGAGCGGCGAATCAAGTTGTATACTTTATTTTGTCACCAAAAGATGGCGCCACTGTAAAACAAGATCCAAAGCAGTGGACCAATCTTAGGGCCACTTTTTGATACATGGGGCCTATGGGGAGTTTCGCAACTCCTATATCAAGTATCTCTGGCAGCTCACAGCTCCGCCGTGCTGGCATGGCGTCACATCCGGTTGTTCTCTTTTACCCAATGCGGGCTTGTTCAAAACGGACACAAAACAAACAAAACATGAGAATACCACCCCCGAGTGAGCTACCAAGGGCTACTTCCTTCAAATTAGACAAAGTTGCACATTGTCTTCATGGCCCCTTCAACTGCAAGCATAGATGTGTGCACGTGAGGGAGGAGCCAGTGTCCAGGACCACTTTTCGCTTACGGGCTCAAAGTCGAGACTGGAGTCGGGCGAGTCCAGGGCCAGTGAGGAGACCACTTTGGTCAGGGAGTCGGTGGGGGAGGTGTCTCCGCCAGTGTGGGGCATGCCTCCGGGAGAGAGCGCACCGGACGACGATGTGGGCACCACCGAGGGGCTGCTCCACCAGCTCGGACCCCACACAGAGGAGGGCAACGAGGCCACCGGAGCCGCTGGCACGGGCGGCGCCGGTTCCCAGAAAGGGTTCTGCAACAACACGCAGACAGGCTCGCAAGTTGACAAAAAAGAAATGCCACAGACTGAATAACTGAGTGCTTTAACAGAAAAATCACACATTTCGTAACTTCCTTGGCATTCGATTGACGACCGAGGATGCCTTCTTTTTGAGAAATGAATAAAGCTATAATTTCTCTCTCGAAATTTCATCTCCCTTTCATTTTCTTTAGTGACGTTAACGAGCGTGTCACAAAGTGCCCACAGCAAGCTCGGACACCATTTGCAATTTTACTCAATCGCTGCCACCCTCTCGAGCACCTGTGCTCATTGGCTTTCACTTTCATCACGAGCATTGGAAAACGATCAGAAAGGGGTTGTCTTTAAACATCATCTTCGTGCAGCAGCACCCTGTTATGTTCTTCGGGTATAGTATACACTGGCGGCCAGTCTGGCCAGCCGAGCGCTGGAAAGAGATGTCTCAGTGAAGTCGAGACCCAAAGTGTCTGTTTATTCGTAAGGCATGCACGCTCGTTTCCAGTGGTGTGCCCTCTCTCTGGTGGTGGGCTACATACTACACACACCCAGGCAAAGTTGGTCATTTCCATCATACCGAGCGACATTATAGCTTACATGCAAATTGAAGAGAACGAAATACCGTATTTACCCGTGTAGTGAACTCTATCCCCACTTTCCTTTTTGAGAATTTACTTTCTTGTTACCTTGCATAAAAAACGCAGCAGGAATAGAAAAGGTACTAAGGTAGAAAGCTGGGCCAGTTGGTTTTTGAAATGGGAACCAAAGGTTGAAGTGGGAATCAAAGGTAAGACGCTACACAAGATGGGAGAAGACACATCATTCTGAGTGCCGTCTGAGTAGCGTCTTACCACTGGTTCACACTTGGGATTCCTGAGGTGTTGGTGATAGTGGTTCAGTGACTGGACTGCTGCAAATGAGAGTTGAAAAGTGCGTCCTTTGGGTTGGGAAAGAAGAAAATAAATTAAAAAAAAACCACCCTTAATGACTTTCAAACGTGTGAAGCAGCTTCTGTTTTTGCACGAAAACCTATGAAAACTCAAGGTTTATAAAAAAAAAAAAAAAGGAGAGATATTCAATATCGAATTTGATATTCGGCTTTCTGAATTCGGTTTGGCATTTGATTCAAAAGTTACTACAGTTAAACCTCGATGTAATGAAGTCGATAAAATTCGTAATGTACTTCGTTACATTGAAATTTCGCTACATTGAAATTCGCGGTTTTAATGAAGTGTTCATCCCGTGAAGCAGTTCCTGCAAAAGAAAACGTGGCGCGCATACACGGCTGGCCCACTGTTTCTGTTTCTATCGGAGCTCAATCGTCTACGCGGGCATCAGCGTGAACCGCATGGAGCGTTTTCTTCCCGCAAAAACGCGCACCGCAAGCCACAGGCGCACTGACACAGCTGCGGAGACCACCCGCGAGTGCAGGTAGCTCCAGCCATAGAGCTCCAGCGACCGCATCTCACCGCTCGCTGAAACGCAAAATTTGCACTGTAAAACTTCATAGGCGCCGTTTACGAAAGCGCCCGTCAAATATCCTCCGCGGCGGTAAGCCTAATCGTCTGGCCAGCTGGCATCCCCGAGCGTTTCGAAGCTCCCGCCATAAGGTGCGCGCCTCCCCATTGGTGGAACTGGCTGGGCTCCTCCCACTGCTGCGTGCAGCGCGAGCCACTTCCTGGCTGAGGCAGGCAGAAGCTGCCGCAATCGCGGGCACGGGTGTGAAGAAATTACGCGCGCGCAAGGCTCTTACAGATTCACAAATGCTTGCTGGAATGATGAAACCCAACAAGCATGAGCGAACTCGAACGAAGGGCAAAGCGGCAGCATGCGGCGGCGGTAGCCCCGCCAGAGGCGATTAGGCTTACCACTGCGGAGAATATTTGATGGGCGCTTTTGTAAGCGGCACGTATGACGTTTTACTGTGAAATAGTATTTCGCCCACGTTATCCGTGTTTTTTTCTCGCATTCCCCTTTCGTTTGCTCCTCGAGTTGCATTTCAGCGAGCGGTCAGAAGCGGTCACTAGAGCTACCCACATCGCACGAGTGGTCTCCACGGCTGTGTCAGCGCACCTGTGACTTGCGGGGCGCGTTTTGCGTTTTTGCGGGGAGAAAATGCCCCGTGCGGTTCACGCTGATGCCTGCGTAGACGATTAAGCTCCGACAGAAACAGTGTGCCAGCCACAAATGCAACCCACACAGTTTGTAGGCTAGGGGCTCGCTCACAGACTCCGTGGCTCGCCGCATCCGCGGATTGGGCAGCGCGTGTTGCCGTTCGCGTTTTATTGGGACCCCATT
Organism: Haemaphysalis longicornis; assembly: GCF_048455015.1. NCBI lineage: Eukaryota > Metazoa > Arthropoda > Arachnida > Ixodida > Ixodidae > Haemaphysalis > Haemaphysalis longicornis. The sequence continues at coordinate 67,705,783 of NW_027526335.1, read as the reverse complement.
TTGGCGCTTGCGTGTCCCAAAATATCCCTCTACAATTTAAATTTCGTGGCTAGTTCTCCATGAAACTTCATTACATTGAAATTCCGTCAAACGGGACTTCGTTACACAGAGGGTGAAAATACATGGTGTGCATACACTTGAAGCTACGAAAAATTTCGTGGTTCGTTACATCGAGGGTTTCGTTACATTGAAGTTCATTACATCGAGGTTTAACTGTACTCTGCATTCGCACGCCCCTACTCAGCATGTACATGCTCGCTCGCAGCACCACCGCCAAGCCTTAATCCCACTCGATGGCTACCCGTTACATCTGGTGACCCACACAACAGCCCCCCCGGCTCACCGCAATGTCACCGGGTCCGATGGGGCGCTGAGGAGGACTAGGTGCCCAGCGGTCGGCTTCACTGTGTGCAAGCGGTCTGTGCGCATCGGGAACCCCCCACTGGCTCTGGGACATCAGGCTGGGCGGGGAGGCCGCGCTTGGCGTGGCCCCTTTCCAGGGTGAGCCAAAGTCGGTGGGTGGCCTCGGTGCCAGCCACGGCGAGTACGACACGTCGGGGGAAGGAACCACCGGGTACGTGCCGCTGGGCCGCAGGTTGCTCGGAGAGAACGAGGCACACATGTCTGCAGCAACGGGGGACAACAACAGGCGACGGATGATGTGTGCCGCTCTTTCAGTGCACAAAAATGTGCAGGCGGACAGGTGCAATGGTACACTTGAATAAACAAACCACTGGAAGAATGCTTCACAGACAGGAGAAACAGGAAACGCGACGACAGCCCCTGGACTTAACTGGACTTCATCCAGGCCTCCTTGTGTTTTCTGTTTCTGCTCTCTGCGAAGCATTTTTCCGGTGGTTTGTTTATTCAAGTAATCATGGATTAGCAGGCCCAGACTTTCACACAACTCTGACAAAAAGATATTTTATTGCTTGGTCATCAGCAGCCATTCTTGGTGCTACAAAAAGACACAGCATACATGTCGAAACAGCCTTCAACTAATGTAACAGAAATTGACCCTTTGTGCTATTGAGGGGAAATTTTTGGCTGCCAATAAATGTAGCACAATGAGAAAGTGCCGAAACGCCCTTGGAAAAACTACATGAAAGACAGTGATGCAGCTGCAACTCTACGCAGTTCAAATGATGTTATATCCCTGCTACATGGGCAGTTGCAACGGCCGTTAATGCAAATGGCAGTTGAATGCCGTAACAACCATGGCAACTGAATGGTGGCGGCGGTGCTCACATGGCCCTTTCTATGTTTTGTTCCATTTCAATGGTTAATCACGTGACTCTCAAAATTTTAGTTCGTGAATTCCAAAAAGTTTTTTCTCTATTTTCTCCACTACAAATTTCACAGTGTATTTCTGTTGCTCTTCGCAACAACTTTTTGTTACCGTGCCAGGAAACGTCATTTAGCCGATACAATCCAATTCATGGCGTTGCAAATGTGGTCTCGATATGGTGAAGCGTCCCATTTCACGGTCCATCACTTGTACTAACCACAGCACCACTATCCTGTCACAAGTTAATTAGCAAATGCATCAGTGATAGTGTCCACACGAATCATTTTGCGTCAGCGCACTCGCCTGCAGCGGGGCCACGTTGTTGCTGTGGGCAGCCATCTTGCCTAACTGCTGACAGAACGGAGGGAAACAGTGGCTGAACGGAGACCAGTGACCTTTGTTGGCACCGATGACCATCACGTTTATAACGGTGCTCATGGTGCCATGTAACTCCGCCTAATGGCCGTTAAAGGAGCCATGAAGAGAAAATACAACTTCGTTTAATTTGAAAGAACGAGGATTCAGTATCTCACTCAGCTCCATTAGAGCCACAAAAGATGTTTTTTTAACAAAAAAAAAGCAAGAAGTATTTAAAAACTTTCAAATTTTGCGCCACAGTGACGTGTTATGAGCAACAATGACGTCATACGGGCCAACAATAAAACATAATTTTCAGTGCGTTAACTGCACGTTAGCATTCAAGTGATGCGGTCAAGTGTAACTAGAGGCCCCATTACAGACGTCCAGTCATGTGTCGTCGCAACAGGTCTCTTAGGCGGCCGCCAACCGCACAGACAAGGTTCCGTGACGTCATAGAAAAGTTGCGGGAAATTGGCTAGGGGGTCGCGACTGCTTCACGCGTTTTCTTTAATATCTCCGTTATTTGTTTGAAGATTGCGATGATATTGGTATCATTGTTATCGGGAATAAGCAGTCTTTCTAATAAACCCAACTTGTATTTTGTCTTCATGGCTCCTTTAAGGCCAACTGCCATTTTCCTGAACGGCCGTTAAGGTGCCCGTGCAACAGGGGTATTAAAAGTAACGCACGTTATGTTCGCAGGCAGACGCAGGAGACGAACTTCCAACTTTTTTATTTCTAAACAAACAAAGCATCGTTGGTCACAAAACAAAAGCCTACAGAGCTGGAATCTTTCTGCTTGACCAAAGAGTTAATTAGCATTTAGTATCTATTCAAGCTAGATCCCAACTGCCTGCTGGCTACGCACTTGACACAGGGGTGACATGTGACTATGCAGCTGTGCTCAACCACAGGCATAGATCACTTTCCCGATGACTTCAACCAATGCACAGACGAGCCAGCAACTTGTGTGCCGAAATGCATTTTTGGCAATAAGCTTCATTTCTTTAGGTGGCCTTGCATATTCACCGAGTTGATGGCTGCAATCAATGTACGGTAGGTCCAACTCTGTCTGATTCGCGCCCACAAAAGCCAGACGAAACCGAGCAAGCAATGACGTGTTCCTCCTCTCGACTCACTTCTGAGTGCGGGTGCGATTTCCTGCTTGGTGCTGTCCGACGGCTCCAACCAGGGCTCCTTGGGCTTCTCGGCAGCCAGGGGAAAAGTGTCGAGGGACATGTCTGGAAGGGCCCTGCTGCTCAAGGCATCCCAGGAATGGCCGGGCAAAGTCGGCTTCGTCTTCAGCGGGGGCTCCACGGCGAGCCCCGAGGGCTTCTGGCCAACAACACCTGCAACCGGGGCGGCAGCAAAGGGCAGTCAGCGGGAGCTTAGCCCACGTGAAAGGGCGGCCTTCGAGGTATTTGTAGAATCTGCATTGTAGCTCCCTTTGGAAAAGGACCTGAAACCAGGAAAAGGCTTTGCCTCAACACGTCCTATCTTGGAGCAATGGCAAGAGAGCCCACTTTTCTTTGTTGTGGTTTAGGCTTTTTGAGTGCTCTTATGTAACTCTTATGTTATCTTTCCTTTACCACGCTACGCGTGTAACATGCAGCAACATGGCTGACTCTCACAGAAAGCCAAAGAACAAAGGAGAAAGACATGGCCACGCTAGATGCGACTGTGACAAAAGTTGTCGCATCTGAAATGATGACGACCAAGGAGGCAAAAGACTGGCATCTCAACAAGCACACTATCTACTGTCCTAGGTAGCGAATGATCTATTGCCAATGCTGTTGCCCATGGGAGTGACAAGAAGTGTGAAAAAAATTAGAGCCGTTTCACTCAATGTGAAAGCTGTGGGAAGTGCAGAGCAGTGATTCGCCATAATGGGCTGTAGTGCCGTTATCTACTCACTGCTAACACCCAATGCAATTCAAATTTCCCGCCTTCGCAGTGTCCCCTGCCCGAAACTGTGCCAGCGGGAGTTCTGTTCTTCTTGTGCTTGCTTTTCCTCCCGCACGTGCCGGTGTTGCACTGCCACGTTTTTTCACTTACTATCGTAAAAGCAACCCAATGAAAGTTCCTATCTAAATGAACGCGGGCGCTGCCGGTTAATCATGTATATTTTGCCTCAAGTGTACGTGCAGTTTTCTTTGCACTAAACAACGGGGAGATGTATGACAAGCGCCAGCGGTTCAAGAGTTTCAAACGCTTATGACTATAGAAAACACTTCGATTTCCAAGCCTCTGGGTTACGCCGCGATGACGAATTGCCATGTGGCGCTACTTGTGTCCAGCGAGCGAGCTATGATGACAAGGCACTTAAAAGATGAGAGCTCCTGCCCGTGAAGCCGCAGAAAGGGCTGTCTGCCATGTGACCACTGTGCCTTGCGCTGCTACTTCGACATGCACAAGGGTGGCAAAGACGGTGTGAACTTAACTGTGGGAGCTGAGAGAAACTTCGTTGGGTTTAGGAAGACGTAACAACGAGCAATCACGAATTTCTAGCCACAATGCCTGAAAAATTTATAGCCGTTCCACCCCTGTGAAAACGGAAGACCACCGAAGCTGCATTGTTGGATAACTACACTGAGTTATGTATGGGGACTCAAATAAGCACACATACATATAAAGTCCTTAGAATTCATTTTAAATTAACTGCCATATATTTTGTCCCAGGATAGTTTCAATAAAACAATATTCAGAGCCATTTATGCGGCCGCAATCCTTCCACATACATGGCTGTCTACTGACCACAGACGGGGACCTCGTAGCATTTACAACTTCACAATGAACTAATAACTACCGTATTTATTCGAAAATAGGTCGAGCACGAATATAGGTCGACCCCCTAAAAATTGAAGTCGCCGAAAAAAAAAATAATATATTCGATTATAGGTCGACCCATACTTTTAAGAAAAAAACTTGAGGAAACTTTTTAAAACTCCCATTTATTTACAACGCGGTCACCTCACTGGTCGGAGCCACACAATGCGTCGTCGTCGGAACTTGCGCCGCATGCGCCGCAGTTCATTACCCACCCCCGCCCCCGACTGGCTTTGAAGGCTGAACGGCCAATCCCGCCTCGCAGCGCTAACTGTTGAGCTTTGGTCTGAATATCTTCGCAGGACACTCGGTGTCCTTTCGCACGCTTCTCTTCCACGTGCAGCCGGAGTTTTTTCTCGAGAGCATCGTGCCTCCCACCACGAAACGCACGACGCAGTCCCCTACAAGCAAAAAGTTCGTCCCGCTGTTTCCGCCATCCCCTGATCAGCTTTTCATTAACGACTAACTCTCGCTGAGCGGCGCAGTTGTTCAAGTTCTCAGCAAACAGGATCACCCGCCGCTTAAAGTCCGACGTGACATCGCGAAATGCGCACGAGAAAAACGTTGTGTGCGGAAATCACAACGAAGCAAACACAAAGAAAGCGCATGAAACGGAGAACGGGAGATAGTAGAGACAGCGAGCGAAGCAGGCAACGCCGTCAACGCCGTTCCGTTCACGAGGTGGCTACGCTAGGTGGCGAAAGTCACCTAGCCAAGCCAAAGACACCAAGCCAAGCCAATCTGGCTCTCTAGCCAGTACGTAAGCTCGCTCGTGTCCGGTTCGGCCGCAGGTAATGCGCGATAGCCGGCAGTGACTGTGGGTGGTTTTCTTAGGCTGATTGTTTTGTTATTTTTTCCTTTATTTTCTTGCCTGTCTTTGTTCTAGATGCTCCGCGCTGCCGCCTCAAATTGAGGAGCGCCGGGCGCGACGGAGAAACGGATCGCTCGTTGCGCCCGCCATTTTTGATCACGACTATAGGTCGAGGTTCTTCGGTCACGATTATAGGTCGACCCTCAATTTTTAAGCACATTTTCGGAAAAAAAAGGTCGACCTATATTCGAATAAATACGGTACTCATGACAAGTAAATTAAACTTCGAATAGAGCCGTTCAGAGGCAAAATTTTTACTTTTACTTTCACTTTTTTTTTTCAAGATACCTACATTAGGTTCAGAGCTACAGAGGATTTCACACTATCTCTGGAATGAGCGCGCACAACTTTTTATCGACATGACCCAATAGAGGCACACAATTTTGGTCAGAACCTAGCAAACGACGGCTTCTATGTAAGACAAGTTGACTTGTAAGTGTAACAGAGTAGGTTATTTCCTTCTCTGCCTTTTGCTACAATGAGGTGGTGGCGGCGACTCACCTGGGCTACGGCTGGCGGCCGCAGGAGGAGGTGCCGAAGGGCCAGGTGGGCTACCCTGTGCTCGCGAAGGTCTCGCCAAGCTCGAGCCAGCCACCGCCGCCGAGTAGCTCAGGGGTCGGCTCACGCGCGTACTCTTCTGCTGAAGGGCAAAGCTCTCCGTCTGCCTGGCTATTTCTGCCAATGCCTCGTCTGCGCAGAACACACCGCGCCACATCAACAAGGCCTCGCAGGGCAAGATCTTTCTGTCCACGCGATTGCTTCCTCCGGTGCACCGTCTTGCACAGAGCGGGAGGGTTATTCTAGACAGCACCATAAATCGGGAATTGTGGTCGCAAATTTTTTCCCACGGGCTGTAAAATTTTCTGCATGCTTCTGGATGCTGAACGCAACAGGTCGAGTATTAGATGCACGCCACAAAAGATTTTTACGGCCAATCGGAACAAATACTCTTCGCCATAGTTCCAATTCCCAATGGTGTAATGAATAGACCGCAAGGCAAAGATGCTTAGCAGAAGCACTGGAAAGATAGACAACTAACAGAAGACTTAAGGGGGGACACGGCTCTAAAAACAGATTCCTGTAATTGTTAAGTAAACTCTGTGAAACTTGACAGACTTGCTGCTTTTTTCCCACTGATTTCAAATATGTCAGTATTTTTTGAGCAAGTCAATTAGCTACCAAGATAATTAGAGACAACTAGTCATTTTTGGAGGAATAATAGACAAAACAGTGCTAGTAATAAAACTGTAATCTTTATATTCTCCAATACTATGAACCCTGGTGAGTGCAATCAGAGAATCAGTTTTTTGATGCACCGCTTGGTACTAATTTTACAGCTCATTAAACCTTGGTGGCACCAGTGGCAAGGAAACATTTCGAAAGCCCATTTCAAACACCAAAGTTTAATGAGCTGTACAATTAGTTCCAAGCGGTGCATCAAAAAACTGGTTCTCTTATTGCACTCAACAGGGTTCATAGTATTGGAAAATATAAAGATTACAGTTTTATGACCAACACTGTTTTGTCTATTGCTTGACCAGACATGGCTAAGTATCTCTAATTACTGTGATAAATAACTGACTTACTAAAAAAAATAATGGCATATTTGAAATCAGTGGAAAAAAAGCAGCAAGATTGACAAGTTTCACGGAGTTTACTTAACAATGATAGGAGTCTGTTTTGAAAGCCATGCCTAACGACTAATGGAAGACTTACAAGACACACAGCACGCTTTGAGGATGCTTTGGGAGACTTACCTGGGACACACCTCGGTTCCTTCGGAGTATCCCACAGGGGAGGTGGAGAACTTCTCCTGGAGTGCGATTCCGATTCGTTTTCAAATGACAAAGATCGCCCTGCAGTAAGAATGAAAACGGTTCTCTTTCACGACATCACACTTCGCGGTATGTTAAGCTGTAACCTCGATTACCTTCCAGAAAACACAACTGGGTTAATTAAAGGCGCTGCTTCTTTTGTAGCAGTAGCCATGCATTTGCTGCTCCAAATACCTAATCTCTCATATTTCGCAGTTAAAAAAAAAAAAAAAATGGCCGAACTGAACATCCCTGGTTTATACACCATGTCATCACCCAATTTTGCGTGACTACAAGCCAAACCTTTTCCTTCCAAACCCAGAAATAATAATAATAAGAAGAAATTGATGCGTCAGCTCTTACAAGGGCCTCAAAAATGTCCATGCAGCGATTCCACGAGAGAGCGAACATGCATGTACACGTGCATTTTGTTTTTTCCCATATCTTAATGAGTTATGTGCAAGCCTGGGAATAGCTTACAACTGCAATCCATTTTCCTCTAGCGTGCGTACTTTGCGAGAAAAAAATTTGCAAAGGTGGCGCAGGTGACGCGTGATTTTCGGTGGCTGCAGTTATTTCCAACTTTGGGGCTTTGCGCACGGCAAGGTTTGATTGTTCTGGCTAAAATTTCTTTAAAAACAAAAACTACACCAAAATGACAAACAGGCCAAAACAAATTTTGCACTACATATTGCATCTACATATCTGTAACTGTGACGAACTTGTTAGTGATAGGTAATGTCGACAAAATATTTGGAAACATATCTGTAAAATATCACTTGTCTAGAAAAAATATAAATATACGTAAAGAAAAGACTGCCAGCTGTGCTTTTTCTAAAAATGTGTCACTTAAAAAAAAAAAAAAAAAAAAACGGTCTTGATTTTCTTCAAAACTGAGGAAAAGAGACTACTCAAGAGGTCTACAATATGACTGAAAAACATGTTGCATCATTTTGTTTGTACTGAAGTTATAAGCGGCTGAAATCACACGTTCGAGACTTGGCTCCGCGCCGTGAGTTCCGCTACTCCCGCTGCTTTTCTGGCTTCGCGCTTTGATAAAAAAGTGTCTGCTGGCATTCTGTGGCCACACCAGAGACTTTTCAACTTTTGATGTCTTTCTAAAAAAAAAAACGCTTTTTTTTTTTTTGTGGCGTTTCACTGAACAAGCGCCAGCACAGCTACATCTGTGGTGCAGACCCACCAAAAAGCGCGCCTTCGGGGGCGTAACTTTCTTTTTAAGCAAAAAACAATGAGCAGTGTAACAAAACAAAGAGTTTTGTTGGTCTGACGACTGCCGTAACTGACCCAGTGCCAAGCGGGTGCAACGAAGGGGGTGCATTGATCTCCCAATGGTAACTATAGTGAAAAAGCTCACAGCCTCTCCTGGACGGGCGCATTTTCGCAGGCGACACAAGTTGGGCGGGCTCCAGCAAAGTAATAACATCTGTCTTCACCAAGGGTACAGATATACTGACTATTGAAATAACCAATAAGAGAGCAAGATTCTGCGCATGGACAACCAAGATGTCAGCAGCAGCTGTGATGCGCCGATCCTGAGAGATTCCGCTAGCGTGTGAACTTTTCATGAGGCTAGGTAAAGGGTTGGCTGTAATAAAGGACCTAACATGTTGAGCCGTCCAAAATTTGTTTTGCAGTCTTTATGATGCAGGCCTGTCTATTTTTCGGTTACACTGCACAGCAGCGAAGGGGATCAGTGGCAACATAACAGGTTCGTTGTGACTGTTTATATGACTGAAAGCCGAAGAAATCTGTAAAAATGGTGTTTTGTTTCGAACAGTTGTAAACCAAACAATCTAACATCTACGGTAGGTGACATAGAGGTGATACATCCAAGGATGGTTCACTTGCATTTAAAGGTGTATAAGGCACTTCATCGAAGGCATAAGAATGCTCGTGGAGGTGATTCACACTTTACATGCTATAGAGAAGCTCGATGTTGTTATCTATAAGAGTTTTATGACCTCTGACTGGCACAAACATTGCAAAAACTAAGATAACAGGTGCCAAGATAACAGAATGCAGGGTTTGTGTTCACTGCGCATAATACACAATACAATTTCTTCTTTTCCTTCTTTTCTTTTTCCTTGCATTAAGGAGGTTCGAGTTTTGTGGAAGCGCGTAAAATCTAAATGGTGGTAGAGAGCAAAAGCAACAGGTTCTAAATAACTGTACTCGAACAGTAACGAGTGAAGTCCACAGGTGTTTTGAATAACTGCATCTGCATGGTGCCAAGGTTTACACAAATTTGCAACAAAGAGGCTTCATTGAAAAACAATGAGCCAAAAATGCATTTTGCGTTGTTTTTTGAACTGGCTAGCTAAAATGCACTCATGCGAGACCAGTTTTCTTCCTCAAATGAAACTGACACAGACACGAACTAGCCACCAGAGCACCACAAGGTTGTTGCATCAGTACTGTTCGATGCAAGAGAGAAATTACCTTTTAGTTTGATTTCAGCCTTCCTCAGTTCGTTGGGAATCCTCAAGATTTCTGGCCGTTGTACAGGTGGCTCTTTGGTTTCAGGGGTTGTCTTGGGTTTGTATGGGAGCTCCAGCGTGCTGCATCGAAGTAGACAATATGTCCGTTAGCAGCCTCTGAAGTGCCCAAAAGCTGCCTTTTTGTGCTCCTACCCATAGAGAAACTAAACGAGTTTTATCTTTTCAAGCTTCGGAGTGCTGCAAGATTCGTAGCAGAAGAAGGAACAAACAGACTCTTTTGTACAGCTCAAACCACATTTCAGCACATCAAGGTTCTATGAAATGCTAAACCAACCCCCCAGTAGACTTGCACCTTGCTTGTAAATCCATACCCTGCACCTACTGATATATCAGGTATGAAATAAAGTTGTTAGGGCATTTAAAGGAGTACTGACACCAATTTTCCACGTTAATATTATTGCACAGTTCGCTTCCTTTACTCAACAGAACACCCTGGCTGAAATATGAGCAGCCTGCGACGCGAAGAACATACTTTAATTGGATCTCATTTATCGCGCCGACGGAACAGCACGCGTAGCGGCACTCAGCAAATGGACATCAGCGTGACATTATACCGTGGTAACCAAAAGAAGTGACGCGGGACAGCGCTCGTCAAAAACTCATGACATCACTGCTAGTGCGCGGCTTCATGAGCAACGAGCGGGCGCCGGCGCATTCACAAACGGGTGCACGTAGCCAGAGATACAGGCATAACCGCTGCCCAGAAAGGCACTGTTGGCAAAATAAAGTTCCACACACGGGAAAGGAAGCGATAATATAGCCCGGAATCGTCATAGAAGCCGCCATCGGGACTTTTATTTAAAGCGGTCATTGAATTCCCACCGCAATTGTAGGCCTAATACCTTCAGGCAGCTCAGCCATTCAGCTCCGGCGGCGGCGCAGTTGAAACAATGCCCCCACCGGCCTCCGCAGTGTTTTGACATCCGCACAAAACCGTGAGGTCATGCCGGGATTCTGTCATATGCACCTTTCGAGATGAAAGCGCGGGACTTTGAAACAAATTATTTTGTTCAATGTAATTAATTATCCCGCACCGAACTATTTAAAGTGATGTTTCGGGTTCGCCAGACCATTAAGCATCGATAAAAGCAACAAAAGTGGGACATCAAATTTTTGTGTCAGTACTCCTTTAAATTTTACAGCATCTAGTTTTTGCATACTGCAATGGTAGACAGAATGGTGTGCATAACTGCAGAAAACAACATTTTAAACAATTTTCACTCGTACCTGCGAACTCTATGGCACAAATGCCACAAATGAATGGCGCTTTGTATGCACTCTCTTGCTGCTCCAGCATGCTCGCTCTGACAGCCCTGTCGCTGTACCGACACTTGTAGTTTCAATGACACTGCCTTGCTCGCAAGGAATGTGACCTTTGACCTTCAGCCACGACATACAGTTAAACCTCGATATAACAAACTTCAATATAACGAAATTCTCGATATAACGAAGCTACAAGGCACACACAACTTACTTCCCATTAGAAACCATGTATATTTTATCTCGATATAACGAAGCAAATGTTGCTGTAATTTCATTACAACGAAGTCTGTGAACTTTAAGAAAATTTACCCACAAGGACAATTTCCCCGTGACGACGTCGGAGGGGAAAGCGTTGGCAGCGCGAGTGACTTGGGTAACCCACGCGGCCGGGCCTCCCGGGGCGCGCAGCAAGCAAGGGAGAAGCAGCGAAATCCTGCCGCTGTTCTGAATGGGCATCTCACCGGAGCCACCAAGGTTGCCACTCGCATCCCAGCTTGTCTCCAATGTTGGTTATCAGCCATCCTGACGCTGTCTCCGCTGTTAGGACTGGGCCCGCTCACCGCAGCCACCACTCTTGCGACTGGCCATCCGAGCGCAGCTACCGGTGTAGCGACGTTGCCTTGATCCGTCCGCTATCGACGCGGCGTAGAGCAGAGCGAGGAAGTTCTCGAGTCGACGAAAAGTTGAAGCAACATTTATATACAGTATGTACAAGGGTAAGCAAACATACGGCTCGCACAAGGGCGACAGTACCTCTCCACTCACTGCCTCCGAAAAGTGCCGCTGAAGAATGCCGACGATGAGCCATAAGTGCCTCCAGGCGGGTTTCTATACCCCCGGAAGTTCGTTTGAGCCCCGAGAAGTTTGAATCGCTCCAATCAGGACTCTCGATGGCTGAAGTTTCAAATCCAACGAATCGTAGCAAAGCGACGCCTACGCCGTCTCCACGAGTCGGTCGTTCACCCGGTGCAGGATTCGGCCGAGCCGCCGCGAAGCTGCATACCTCCTCCCCCCATGCTCATTTGCTGCGACTAGAGTACACTCTAGCTGCCATAGAGTTTCTTAAGAAACTCTATGCTAGCTGCGACCTAAAGTGCCTAAAGCACCCAAAGTGGCCTCCCTCTTTCTCGTGCCTTCGCATCGCCTGGTGCGTTCTCTCGTCGCTTTTGTTTCCCGCGTGCGACGCCGCCATGAGGGGCTGTAAGCGGAAAGCTATTTCGCTTGAGCAAAAAGCGGCGATCGTGGAAGCCGTTTCAAAAGGGGAAAAGAAGAGAGACATTGCAGCTCGATTCGCGATATCAGAAAGTACACTGTCAACAATTTTAAACGCTAAGGACGTGATTCTCAGCTCTGCGAAATGTGGCCGGTCAACATCGGCCGACGCTCCTGAAGCCGTTACTTGGCTGGAGGAGGAAATGCCGAAAATATTGACGCGATACCAGTCATCGGAAGTCTACAATGCGGACGAAACAGGATTTTTTTATCAGATGCTACCGAATAGGACGCTAGCACTGAAAGGGGGTCGGTGCCACGGCGGTAAGCAGAGTAAGCTGCGTATCACGGCTGTTCTGTGCGTCAACATGGATGCCAGCGACATGAGGGTGCGGGTGAAAGAAGGTCACGGAATATATACTTCCAGAGGAAATAAAGGAGTGGTTGCTTTGGTAGGTACCGAATTTCGATGCAACGAAATTTCATTATAACGAAGCATAATGCCGATTTTTTCGACTTCGTTATATCGAGGTTTAACTGTAGTATTAACAGAGTCACAGAGCATGCACAAAAAAAAAAAAATACAAGCAAGAGCTCACAACAAACAGCAAAATATGTGAAATTGGTCATCCGATCATGAACGATTCTACAAGCACTATCCAAAACCATCATCTCCACGCTTTTCAAGGATGAATTAACAATATATTCAGCACTGCTAAGCTAGCAATTGAAATCAATGTTACTCAGCAGGGATTTCATTAGTGTGTTTCACACAGAACCTCTGTCCTTGCCAAGGTTATGCCCACTGAACATTTGATTGGTTGAGTGAGGGATTTAATGTGCCGAAGCCACACCTGGGCCCACAGATTAATCTTGGCCACCTGGGGATCTTAAAATGTGTGCCAAAATCTCAACTAAGGCAGTCACTGCGGCCGAACTTGAAGCTGCATCCTTGGCCTCAGCAGCACAACGCCTTTACCCATTAAACAAAAATTTAAGGTTGTTTCACTAAAGAGGGACACTAGTCTTGAGGACATTTTTGTTATTTTTTAACCTATGTGCTCGAGATTTACACACCGAGTGTATTTTAACATCCTGAGCACAGATATGCAGTCAGTTTTCATCTAAGGGGTGCAAGTTTCGAGTTGAGCAACATGCGAGCAACCACACCATTTCGCGCAATATTTTAATTACCGTATCTACCTATGAAATACTGAAATAGCTTTTATCCCTTTGTGCTCTAGAAGGACCAGGGAGTGCAACTATACCACAGCAGTAATTTTAGCCTCGTTTCTGCAAACGCTGTAAACTTCATGAATGTCGGGTCATAGATTACCAATTATTTTGCAAAAGCTAACTGCACAAAATCTTGTGCCAGCAAAAAGAAATTCTATACCTTTGTGGTTTTATTGCACTGCTCAGTTCATAAGCTTTTGAATGCAGCAAGAATGATACAAATCGAACCAGTACATCCGAAGATATTGTACCAGACAGCCGACCATGTGGGGAAAAAAAATTGGTTCTGAGAAAACAGGGCACAAAGTTTGGAAACATAGGCAAAAATGGTCATTTAGGCGACTTCAATGGGTGACAGCTTTGTGAATACTTATGATACAGCTATGATATTTTGCAGTAACTTTCTCTGGGACCTGTAGACTGCAAATAAAATTAATACAGAAAATTGATTTTTTGGCAAATTTTCGGTCCTCAAAACGAGTGGCAGCCCTCGAGTGAGGGCAACAACACTTGGTTAATCCCAGTTTCTTTGTCTTTTTTCTTTCTTTTTTTCCCCTCTTAATAGCCTAGGTGTAGCTCTGGTGTATCACGCCCGAAATTGATTTTGCAAAGTGCAGTCTTACACACTGGTAGATACGCACCTTGGCCTAATGAGATCTTCGTCGTGCGCCCTCTTCCTTTCAATCTTGGCCTTCTTGTGCGTTTTGGATTTCGTGCTGGCCTCAAAGCTGTCCTCTGTGAGGCTCTCATCGGGGGTCACAAAGACGGGCGAGCCGAAAGCCGAAGAGCCTGTGCTCTGGGCTGGACTAGTACTGTGGTTGGTGCTCACGTCGGAACCACTCTTTAATTTTGTACGCTTATTGCCCTTGAGCAACTTGGCTGAGGTGCACACGTCCGGCAGAAGCAGCAGCGACTGATCCTGGCGGAGGAAAGGGCGGGCGGGTATAAAGACCCCAAACAAGAAAATTATTTAGTCTTCTATGGAAACTCTTTGGGGGCTAAATCGTACGGTGTGCCGGAAAACTTTTGGTGGGTGGATTTCTCACGTGCTCTCACACTACTGGCTGCATGAACAAAAAAAAACATTGTGGATCATAGTTCACAGAGCTAATCACATGAGACTTTGTAAGAGATCAACCCCGCCAGAAGTTTTCTCGGCCCCAAATAATGTGCAACATTGTCATACAGACACTCACATGCAATGAAAACATATCAAAACTTAAATAAACATCAATACATCAGGCTATTGGTCAACTTGACACAAACTCGTTTTTGACGAAAGTTAATGTCCCCGAGGGGAACTACAAAAACATGGCAGCCAAGGCGACACAGAGTGCCTGCCGACTTGGAATAGAAATTTTATTTGCCTTAACCTGGCCGATATAAGTATTCAGTCAATGTAGAAGGTAATGAATCGGGCACTGAACTGAAACCGAAACAATACTGTGAACGTTTGGCATCGCCGTATAACCTATCACATGGCTCCCATCTAATTGTTTCTAGTTTCCACTTTCTTTGCCAATGCTTAAACACCACACTTTTATAAAAACTGATTTAAATCTTAATAAATCCCTCTATCCAACGACGACAATGGCTGAACGCAAAGCTTTCTCGTGCTGGATTCTTTGGTTGTCGTCTGAGAGCGGACCGTTTCAACCATGTCCAAATGGAGCCATCGGATAGATGCCGGCTTCATAACGAGCGGTTTTCTATCACTCGCGGTAAGCCGCCGTATTTATTGATTATCTGTACAAACTGTCATTTACTAGCGAGAGTAACAGTGCACGCCGACCAAGTCAATAATTTGAGTGCCAATGATTTGGGTATAGGAAAGTGAGTGATGGAGTAGGGCATGGCACTCGTCAGCTGTTTCGCCTGTGGCAATCTCAACTGATTTTGTTCATGTGTAGTGCGCTGAATTAGGAGCAAGCACAGTCATACTGCACACAAACAACAACCCAACATTCTTCTTATTTTTGTTTTCACATTTTAACGTATTGATGTAGGGTGTAAACGGCATGAGGGAAAAAAAATGGCCAAAAGGAGGGGAGGAGGAATACGGCATTCACAAATTTCGCGGTAAGTTCCGACACCGAAACACCACCCCTGGCTTCACCCCAGATTGAGCAAGTTAATCAAGCATGAAAAAAAGTAAGCAGGACAAGAGCTGTTAAAAGAGTCTGTTTTAACATTTTTATATTTACAGTGAAAGTTCAATGCTTACACCTGCAAGCAGCAATAAAAAACATAAACCCAGAGGTGTACGGTAAAATGGGACAATCAAGGAACATCGTAACCAAGCCTTTAAAAGTGATGTCCGTGCAAAATAATCATCTTCCTCGTCAATTCGCTAAGCTGGCTCTAAAAGAACAAATGCACGCTCTTTCTTTAACAAGAAAGCGCATGCTGGATAGGAACCATTTGTATTCATGAAGAGCGATGGGTTACTTGCGTCGATCTGTTGCATTAACCTTTGCTAATTTACAAGGAGACAGCGTTAAAGCGAAATAAGAATGGTTACACACATGAATTGTGACCCCCTAAGCCTGCTTGTTTACGCTTGCTTGGTATATGCAGCGGCCCTTGATAACAGTGCACTGAGTGCCGCCGCATTTCTTGGACACATCGAAAACGTGCGTGCTGTCATAAAGTTTGATGCTCCTTTCTTCGTTAAAGCCAATAAAAAAATCCGAAACTGTTGATACGGTGAAATCCAGTTAGTTAGATTACACAGTTCACCATGCCAAACGCCGGTCTAGCAGACAGCTGCGGCGGAGCAGCGCACCCCCTTTAGGTGTCGCACACTTTCTATACCCTAATGAGGTATCACTGCACTAGTTTTTGCAGCCTATTTGAGACAACAAAAATGACGCCAGGGCAAAATCGAAACACGCGCGAAACACAAATGCCCCACATTGACAGCATGCACCAGCACGATCGGAGGCCGCCCCTTTTACCTTTTCGCTCAAATCCGAGTCTGCGTTCGACGTCTCAGTTGTAGTGGAAGACGTCTCTTCCTCCACCGCCGCTTTCTTCCTCCGCCCCTTCCTGTCTTCCTCCTTCTTCTCATTGGAGGAATCCTGCTTCTCGCCAGCCGTCTGAGTCGCCACGCTCGCCACCGCCTCTACACAGCGCTCGCGGCCCCCAAGGTCCACGCCAAACCAGATGAACAGCCTCCACCAAACTGCCAGCAGGGACTCTTGCCGTTCATCCAACTCCCTACTCGCCAACGCGGGCGGTGGCGTCGCCCGTCTCGCCGGCATAGGTGTGGATGACCGGGGACCTGGCAACGAAGCCTGCACGCCCGTCTCCTGCTTCTGCCTGGCGTTCGTGCGGCGCCGTATGCCACTCCTGCTCCCGCCGCCGCTGTTGCGGTCCAGGTCAGCCTCCCGAGATGAATGATGATCGGCCTCCGGTGAGCGGGAGAATGATGATGATGAACCCCTGCTGCTCGAAATTTGGCACAACGAGTCCACTTTACCCGAACTTGCGTCGTGACTTTTGCGCTTGCTGCTGCTGATGCTAGGTGCTTTGCTATAGCTGTAAAGAGTGTTGAACCAGAGTGCGAGCAGTGTCAAGAAATTGCACGTGACCATACGCATCAATCTTTCAACTATGTTCAAAGCGGTCATATCCGCACAACTGAAATCCAAGTGCTGCAACTGAAAACGGCGCACATTTCACTCAGCTCGCTGCCGCAATCAGGGTGTCTAGCAAATTGCCTAATTCAATTTCCCTGGCTTTTCCAGGTTTTCCACGACCATTTTAGTTGAAATTCCCTGACCGATACAATAGGCGCCATTTTGTGGAAATGGTCTGTGAAGCATATAAAAAGTAGAAAAAACACATTCTATCGTAGGGAAAAACACGTTTGTTGCAACTGCCCTCATCCTCATATTGCACCTTGATTAACTTCAGTTTGTTTGTGCAGTTTGATGTTTGCTTGCCTTCAGTTACGGCTTGAGAGAGTTTATTTCATCTTGCAGGATAGAAGCTTCAAGTTGCGCTTCAGCAAGCACCTTTTGCTTTTTTTCTTGATTGTACTGGCTCGACATGCAACATGACCCTAAGGCATGTCTAAGACATGGTGACGCCTAAACCATACATCATGTTCCTTTTTGATTATGTAATTCTGGCTCCTGATGTCATAAGAAACAAGTTCTTTCAAGATCAGCTCCAAAAAAGCACTGCCTTTTAAAATTTGCTAGGAAAAAAAAAAAGGCGCATTGTGCGTGCGATTTGGGCACCATCTAGTACATCGTCCGTCTGCGCAAGTGCACCCAGCAACCTAAGCCAGCTGCGAGCTGTGTGAACCGCACGGGGAGCTTTTGTACACAATTCGTGCGCGGTATTTTCACGGCCGCGTCGACGATTTCGTGCCTGCGGTGGCTCCTTTCCAGCACAAGCAAGTGCGTTCGTGCCTTCAGTAGCATTTTAAAGAGCGGTTACAAGCGGTTGCTGGAGCTACCACACTACTCCGCGGCCGGTGCCGCCGCCATGTTGCCGGCACCTGCCGCTCGGCACACACCGTGCGGGTGATTTCCGCTGCGGCGTCAGCACGCCTCTGGCATGCACGGCGCGTTTTCGCTTGCAGAAGAACCAGAAAACGTTTCCTGCAGTTCACACTTTCGTTGCGTGCGAACGTATTGCGTTCGGTAACTTCTTGGGGGCCTCTAACACTGGTTTCCCCTATTCTAAAACTGTGTGGGCAGGCCCCGAAGTGGTTTTCCCCGACTGGTACTACTTGACTGAAAAATTCCCTGACAATTTCCGGACTTTTCCCGGTGGCTCAAAATTCCCCGACTTATCCCTGTTTTCCCGGTTTTCCCAGTCGCTAGACACCCTGGCAATGCAAGTAAAGAGGCTTGCTGGCAGGACTATGTCCTGTACAATGGCTGCCAAGGATTACTGCTGCACTGCCACTAAATGATGCAAGTTTTATGCCGGGCATGAATAAAGCAAGAAATACGCCCAGAATTTCATTTCTGCCTGCTCTCCACCGTTTCCTGCAGAGGAGGAGGGAAACTTTTTATCCAATGTGGTGTTTGGCAGGAGTGGCAACAGAAATGAGAAGACAAGCAGCAGCAATGGTAACAGTGACCCAGCAGTACCAACAGTAACGCGTACGCCGTGATGAGCATCACCTACAAGGCTGAAACCAGGGTTCACCCACAAATGTCATAAAGTCACACCCAGTGAAAAGCTGACAATTCACTACACTTGGGTACAAGTTAAAGAAACACTGAAGTGAATTTGTTAAGCTCCTGTTTTTGCTTGCACTGCGTAGGCTGGCTCAAATAAACACTTTTCTCCGTTTATCCGGGCGATGAGGCAGTATTTATTTTAAAAAGCCTGAAAGGAGAAAAACTACCATGCGCGATTTGCGGAAGCCGCACCAACAGCAGTGACTTCAGTACAAGGTGCTACGTCACTGGACGATGTTCAAGATTACAAAACCAGCATAGGTTTCGCTTCTGTGAAACAACACGCTTGGAATCCGATGTTATCGTTGGATGGGCATTCTCAATATATCAGTGCAGTAGAATCTTGATGATACGAATCTCGCAGGTCCGCGAAAAATACTCGTACCATCTAAAATTCGTATGAACCAACACAGATAAAAAAATTGAGCACCAAAAAAAGTTTTCGTTTATTTCTTTTCTTACTTACCGTAATTACCCGATTCTAACGTGCCCCCGATTCTAACGCGCACCCGATTTTCCTGGCGAAAAAATTTGCACCTTCGATTGTAACGCGCACGGAACTTTGTGAGCAAGAAAAACGAATGCGAGAGGAACGGGCGATTTATTTCTCGAAATAATCTCACTCATCTCACTCCTCGTCGCTCTCCGCTGACCACAACATGTCGTTCTTGGTGCCGTCAAGTGCGTTCGCGATGCCACACTTCATAAAGAACGTTCAACCATGATCGATGGGATCGTGGCCCATGCCTCGCACGCCCATCCTGCGAGCTTCTCCAGAGGCGCACGCTTCAGCCGACCGCTCGTTTTGAACTCTTCCTCCATGTTTTGAACGCGTCAGAGCCGCTGCCGCCATTGCTGTTATCAAGCGCGCAAGTGGAACGATTTGACGATTTGTGTGAACGCCGATAGGAAAGCCTAGGCGCCTATGCTATAGTGCCTAGAATATTCTAGGCATTATACTTATGCTTCCTGCGTATGAAAAATCGTTGCTAAAAGCTTTGGCGCCTGCTTGAGATGGCGATGGTGATGGGCGGGACGAAATTTCCGTTGTTTCGGCAGTTTCGGTTTCGTATCCGATTCTAACGCGCATGCGATTTTTCGACCTATTTTTCCGGAAAAAAAAGTGCGCGTTAGAATCGGGTAATTACGGTATGCGTGAAGATATCCATGATTTTTTTTCTATTTTTTCCTTTTAACCTCCATGTCGCCGAGCGGTCCTTTCTGGAGCGTGTACAACTTCGTACTCGTCTCCTCCCTCGCGGTGCCCAAGCCGACTACACGCCGCAACAGTCAAGGCGTGAACCACATGAAGCATTTTTGCACGCGATTCGTGCGCGTCGATGTTACGCGTGCGATCTTTTCAAGCCTGCGTCAACGATTTTGTGCCGCCAGCAGCTTGACAGCTTCTGCCTCGGTCAGCAGATGACGCACGACGCACGCGGCAGTGGGAGTAGCCTGACGACTCGCACCAATGGGGGAGCGCATGCCTTATGGCGGCAGTTTTGAAACGCTTGAGACAGCCGGGTGGCTTTGCCGGAGATATTTAAGGCTTACCACTCCCGCAGATATTTCATGGGCGCTTTCACTAGTGGCGCAGATGACGTTTTATAGTACCGTTTTTACCCACATTGTCAGCTCCTTTAGCGCAAAAGCAATTTCGTCTGTGCCTTGAGCACCATGTTGTCGCCACCACCACCATGTTGCCGGCCGGCGGCAACATGCTCGGGAGGCGAGCGCGCTGGGAGCACTATGCATAGCGTGCGAGTAGAGTGAATTTTACAGATATGGTTTGGGTGGCTCTGCGGTGGCGTCACCGTGCCTGTGGCACGTGCAGCACGTTTTCGCGAGCAGAAAACAACAGCTCAGCCGTTCCTGGACAAAGAGGAGAGAGGAAGCCAGTACGTCGCTGCCACTTGCTTGCTCGGCAGTCAGGTGCCTCGCCGTTCGTTCGCATTACCAGCTTGGCCACGCAGGTCCATTCGTAACAGCCGAAATTCTGCCCATTGCAAACAATGCAATTTCGCCAGGACTTCTCAGAAATTCGTATCATCCCGAAATTACTATAACCCAGAATCGTATCATCGAGATTCCACTGGAATTGGCATACCGCGCTTCTGACATGTTGTTGGCTGCAAAGTTCACCAGCTAAGCCTACTAGCATCTTGGAATCGTAACAATCACTAGCCAAGGCATACGCATTCGATGAATGCCCTCTGCGTCACCGCCGACGCTCAAATGCGATGCGCTTTTCCCCAATCTTTGGAGTTTGCCTGGCTCGTTAGTGCCTGTATCGCAAGAGGTGTGTTCGCACAAGGCCAAGGGTCGGCTGAATCAGGACTGTGCCCGCAAACAGTCGGTGCTTATACCACGCCAACGAGAACTCGCCAGTGCGTCAGTGTCAGTCTGCACGCGTTCTGCGAATAAACATTCCAATGCAAAAATGATAAGTTCAGTATAGAGAACATTCCCCAAAAACAAATAAATCAACTTCAAAAAAAAAAAAAGTGCACTATTGTATTACCATTTTATCATTTAACATTACCCATCCATTTGCCCACACTATAACGTGACTGTAGACCGCACTACAATGTAACCGCTTATATAGTGTGGGACCGAATATAGCGCGGGTTTTTGTGACCACTGGCTCACCTCCCATTGAACTCAATGCATAAGCATATCACTTAAGGGGGGAGGTGGGTCTTTAGACAATTTTTTTTATTATTAGTGCCAGCTAGATGAAAATTGGCAGTCTTAAACAGTTTTTTACACTGATTTCAAATATGTAATTAGTTTTAACATAGGTGCATTTGTTCAAGAAATACAACACTTTGAAATTTATTTTTTGAGGCATTTCTTACGGGGGTTTAGAGCAATTTCGCTTTAGCAAACTCAATGATGATTTATACGGACTTAATGCCAAAGGTCTACTCTGGGGGGCTATGCTATTTTTATTCATTTCGAAGACTTTTGTAAAGCATGAAAGAGGTGAACATTTGATATCAACAATTCGAATAAAATTGCCTCATGTTTATTAATTTTTGCAAATAGGTAAACAATGACAGAGCAATAAAAATAGCATCACCCCCTAGATCAATTCAGTACGAATACAATGGTACCAGTCTTGTCATCCTAGCCTAAGAGCAACATTACAAAAACCCCCGTAAGGCAGAGCTTGGTCTTGCAAAAAAAGCAACTGAGAAAAATGCATTTGAAGTTTTAGATCACGGTAACTTTTGCTACAGCATAGCTACAACAATATAAATAGCATCATTTTGTAGCTCTATTCTTCACGAAGAAAAGCATACCAACTATGTGACTGTAACACAAAAATACCTCTGGAAAGATTGACATAAATTCGCACGAATACTGTACAAATTGCGAAGGAAAATTAAATTTTCTACTGTTACACTTCAGAAACTGTATATCCTCATTCACCTTTTCTTTCAGTGTCTTTACAGAATACAGAAAGGCACAAATACCATGTGCTGCTGTTATTTTTGTGCTACCAATGAGACTAAAGCACAGCAGCCACCCAGAACTAGAGATTGTCCTGCTATGCATCTCAAACCTACAGCAAGGCTGTAGGTGAAATGCACTTTGGTGACCAATGCTTCAGTGATACAAATAGCATCAGCTGCTAGACCAATTCAAAACAAATTAAATTATACCAGTCTTGTTATCCTGGCTAAAGAGTAAGATAAGGAAACACCACGCAAGGAAGAGCGTGACCTCACAAAATAAACTGTAGAGCTGCAGGTGGACTTCGATTTGGCGATGGATACCAGAGTGATACAAACAGCATCACCTGCTAGATCTATTTATTGCAAATTAAATGATACCAGTCTTATCATCCTAGGTCAAAAGCCTGATAGTGAAACACTCAGTAAGGCAGAGCATGACGTTGCAAACTAAGAAAGGAAAATCTAGTTTCTAACTCTTGCTACAGCATGGCCCAATATAAAAATCGCCATGTCACTCTGTTCCTAAGAAAAAAAAAAACAAACAAAGTATGCGACCGTACCCCAAAAATAACCAGGAAGGCTCTATGCAAGTAATGAAAAACTTTTGTAAACAGCGCTGGAAAACTGCACTTTTTGCTGAACCTTCACGTACGGTAGTTCCTTCTTTGCACTTCCTTCAACGTCGATGCAAACTACAGAAAAGCACAAACATATTGTGCTGCGGACTTTTTTTTTTCCCACAAATATAACCAAAGCACAACAGCTAACTAAATCTGGACGTTTCCACGCGGCGCTTCTCGGACCAGGTTCGTACGTGACAGGCGATCTCGGCACCGCCGTCTACGGCGTCTTCCATCGTGTTTTCGTACGCTTGCAGCGCGTAGTTCCTTGAGGTAAAGGTCTCCAGGCATTGCGGCACGAGACATAAAGACGTGACAGAATTGCAGTCACTAACGGCAGAGAAAACGCACCCGAATTGAAAATACTGCGGAAGCGAACACGCGCCTGCAAAAACAAAACAAAAAAAAAAAATGGCGGCTCAACGGCGCCGGCCAATCAGAGACGTGGAACGGGGGGCTCGACTCGAGCGCGCGTGCTCCTGCCAATCAGCGGCTCCGAAACGACCTTCAGTAAATCGGCGGTAACGCTCGTTCTCCCCATGCGACGCCATTTTGAGATGGCGCAAAATACGCACAAAGAAATCAGCTACAAAGCGAGCCCAAGATGGCCGCCGCCGGCAGTCTGCTTCGAGTGTGGCGCGCGCGCGAAGTTCAAGCTTTTTTGGCCCGGTTTTCGGCGTTTTGCGGCTCCCGCTGCGTTTTCAAAGTCGTTTTTGAGATTATTCCCGATCAAATTCAGCGGTGAAACTTTTAGAGTAGGTGCTTGAAGGTATAAAGACTTCAAAAATGTGTTTTTCCCAAAATGCGTATTTTCGCGATTTTGGACCATTCTAAGACCCGCGTCCCCCCTTAAAATGTGGTTGGCCGAAGCACAATACCGTTTATAGTGCGGTTGTCTGGTGGGTCTGCTGATCGACGGGCGCAGCTGGGGGATCGTTTTAGGGTAGAGGGGGAAAAAAAAAGGATGAAATCGGCCATCTGATGCAGCGCGCACCCCTTGCTCTCCTCTAACTTCGACACACAAGAAAAGACTAGGCACCCTTTAGTCCACGTGTACACGATAACCACAACTGTCCTTGCCTGATGCACCTCGGAAGATAGTGACTTCCGTCCCCGTCCGCACGCGGCAAGTTGTTTTTATTAAGAGTGAACCGCATGGCCCGTTTTCGCACACGATTCGTGCAAGTCGACGTTGCGCGTGCGTTTTTTTTCACGCTCGTCTCGACAATACCGCACTAACGGTGCCTTCTTCACGTGGCAGTGGGAGGAGCCTGACGACTTGCACCAATGGGGACGCTCACCTAGTGGTGGGAGATCCGAAGCGGTCCGAGCAGCCGGCTGGCCGCGCGATGTTTAGGCCTACCACCGCAGTATTTTTTGATGGGCGCTTTTCCGAGCAACATGGATGGCAGTTTATATTCCTCTTTTCACCCAGATTATCAGCTCTTTCCTTGCATGAGCATCCTCGCTTGCACCTCGTGCGGCATTTCAGCTTGTAGCAAGAAGCGGTCGCTGGAGCTGCCTGCACCACCTAACGGCCTGGGCCGAAGCCATGTTGCCGCCACTTACCGCGCCGCACATTATGCTAGTTGTATACGGGCCAGTGTCACATCGCCTGCGGCTTGCACTGAACGTTTTCACGGGAAGAAATCGCTCCATGCGGTTCACGCTTCAGAACGTTGTGCAGATCAGCCACCACTCTTTCCCTTTCCGAACAAGCGAGCCACGCGAAGCTGAACATTGCCATCACCAGTACGCTGCGCTGATAAGCAGCCGCCTTTGGCATTGTGAGCACAAGGTGGGGTAAAAAAGAAATCCTGCGGCAACTGTCCATAGACACTACAAACGCAGCCATGATCCTTCAAAACACAAACACAACAGAAGTTAAAGCCGCGCTCGCCGTTTGTAAGACCATGCTTGCAATGTGCAAGACCCAGCAGCAGCAGCTGATTTGAATGATGATAAATATAGGATGACTTGAGAGGTAGGTTGCGATGTGGTCGGATTCGCGCTCGTTATGGTTATAGTGCGGTACAGTTTATAGTGCGGATTTTTGTGGCTCCCGCGACACGTTATAAGCGGTCTACACTGTACCTAGTTCTCCACATCACTTGGCCATAAGCCAGCAATGCCAAGGGCGGAAGTATAAGGTATGTAACAAAAACCAGTTTATATTTTGATTTACTTTTAGCATATCAAGCAGCTTAGATGACTATTTCTTGTATCGCGCTCGTGCAGTAAGCGTCCCCCCAATTCCCAAAATATCTCCATGTCTAGCGACTGCATTTCTTAGCCGGAAAAGGGTTCGCAGATGTGTGGTCGTGGTGCTGACCGCTGTGCTAGTTCACCCAGTGCAAAAAGTGCTTGGCGCACCCTGATTTTACATTTCACGATAAAAGTTTCAGTTAATTTTAATTCCTTGGTACCTATATTAACTTCGCTAACTCTTCTCCCGCCTTCAAATGACCTTAGATTTTTCTACTAGCTTACCATTCAGCGAAGCGTAGCACGTGTGCCTGTGTGGAGCGACTTGGGCTTAGAGCTTGATATAGTCTACAAACTAACAAACTAAAGGCACATTCTTCCTGCCAAAAACGTGCCGTGGCTTAGTTGGAGCTGAGCGAACGAATCGTGACGACCTGCCGACCGACGAAACGCTGGCCCGACCAATTCTGTCGGAGGGTTGGCAAACGAGCAGTAGTGCAGTCAAGCCAAGTCATCTTGTCTTGATGTCATACGAAACGTCCTAGGATATCGGAAAGGAGGACGCAGAGAGGAGGACAGCATTTTCGAATCGATTTTTTTATACTGAATAAAGTCGCGTAAATGCAGTGAGTGTGGTGGAAACACGGCCTAAAGACTCCAGACTACAATTTGTACTAGTAATCCTGCAATGTTAACAAATCACTTCAGTGTCCCTTTAAGAACTCGAATAGCTCATGCAATGTATCCCTCTGCTGAAGTGATGGACCCGGATGACAATGGAGATTGTGCTAATGTGCGAAAGTGCCCGCTTTTTCTCACATGGTTTGTTGTTGCTGCATAAATTTAAAAGCAGATTAAAGGAGCCATGAAGAGAAAGCAAATTTGGTTCATTCAAAAGATTGCCTCGTTAGAATCATACTGACACCACTTTTAATGTAAACTTCGCTCAAATAAGCTGTATAATTAGGGAAAAAGGGAATGGCCATGCGACCCACTATACTCGGTGACAACTTAAGAACGGCACCGGAAGTTGCCGCTGTGCCTTATCACCGTAGCCGGATGTTTCTCCGCGCGGCGCAAGTGGGGCGTTACTGGGAATATTTTGAACATGGCGTGAGCCGTTCCCGTGATTTTTTTTGGACTTAATATGCTTATAAACGACTCCAGTGACGACAAACAAACTGCGTGAGACAAGGCAGACGATATCACGCATTCATAGCAAACCCCTTTCAAAACGCGCGCGCACTGACGTCACGGGTCCGGCGCTTTGGTGGAGTGATACACTACACGAGGTGGTGCCGTTCTTGAGTTGTAACCGAGTATAGCTCATTTCTAGGGATGGGCAAATATAGATTTTGAGGTTCGAAGCGAATTCGAAGCGAATAGTGATTTGGTCGAATAATTTCTAATCGAATAGTTCGAATAGTGCACATTGTAAATCACAAAGACAAATGAGCAACTTGTGACCTGACTAATGGACACAATTTTTTCTAATAATTAGAACTCACGTAGGCACAGCATTGTGTAAAACTATTACCAGTTGAACATTTATTGCAAAATCTTACACACAGCTTTCCTTTGCTGTATTCACAAGTTTTCATGAAATGCCTGTTGCGCCACATGCTCTAGGTCCGTGGTTCTCAAATGGGGGTCCGCGAAGACATTTGTAGGATCCGCAAAACCCTCACCCGCTTTTTTTTGTTTACATTTTTTGGAGTTTAGTCCGGCCGTGACTCATTTGGAGTTCCGGGACCTGCTCCCGGAACTGCCGCAGCAATCCGCAATCCGCACAAGGTCGTCTCGATCACCTCCTTTCCCTCTTCCCCACACCTTCCCGAACCACGTGTCTTAGTGCCCCGCAGCCGCATTATCATATCGCCATTTTCGCCTGGCATCAGTGGCTGTGCCGTGCAGTCTCACCCGGTTGGCCTAGGTCGCGAAGCTACGTGTTCGTCTGAGTCGCGTAGCCATGTCCAAGTTACGTGGCTGCAAAGAAAGTTATCTGAAGTTTGGCTTTGTCAATATCGGCGGCAAACCGCAATGCGTTTTGTGCGGTGAAGTACTCGCTCTATAGCTCCATGGTGCCGACGAAGTTGACACGCCACCTGTTTCACGCTCCAGTTGTGTTAATTTACCTACGTACCCCCCCCCCCCCCCCCCCCCCCTCCCTGCAAAACGCAGGACGTTCCTGCAAAAACGCAGTTTTTTTTTTTTTTTGCAAGGGGTCCCCCATCACTTTTACCAGTCCACAAGGGGTCCCCGACACATCCATGGCTGAGAACCACTGCTCTAGGTGCAGCAGTCTCCGCCGGCTACTCATTCACAAGTTTAAGCGCCGCCTAGAAACTCGCAGAGTTAAGCGCCGCCTAGAAGCTCCACTAAAAAAAGAAGTATTGTAGCCACTAGTATCCTCGGCCGTAGCCAAGCAAAGCGCAAGTGGCTGGCCGCCATTTTGAATAGGCTCGCTTAGTGCGGCGTACTGCCGCGCTGAGCGAGCTTATTCAAAATGGCGGCATGCCTATTCAAAATGGCGGCCTGTACAAGTCTGCTGGCTTGGTGCCGCTATGTTCGGAGCGGTGTTGTTTCAGTGCCGCCTTTTTTTTTTTAACCTAAAGTGTGCTGGCGGCCGAGATCTTCGTCGAACCTCTAGGCAAGGCAGCAACTCGGCAGTGCCGGCACTGATAATAGAAATGTCCGCGTTGGTGGGTCTTGAGCCAAGCCTGGGGTAACTCTCGGAAAGCTTGACCGAAAAGCTTGGCTTTTAGCTGCCTATTCGGGAGCATCGAATAATTCGAAAATATCAAATACCTGCATTCGGATCGAAGCGAATAACGAATAGAGAGCTATTCGATCGAATATTCGACAATACCGAATATTCGCCCATCCCTACTCATTTCCCCAACAGAACCTATGATGTCATACCAGACAGCCCTGCGATTGGCGGAGGGCGGCAAAGCAAACGCAAATTAGGCAGAGCTTATAAGCTTGCCGAACGAGCTATTTGCACTTAAATTTAGGGCACATTCTTTTGAAAGCCCTAAAAATGGTGGGACAAACAGTGGAAGTTATGAAAGCACACGCAAACACAGAAGTAACGATGCGTATGCTGCTGTTGGTACTGCGTGCACTATGCTTGGTTTAGCTGCACAGGACTGCCGGTCTTTGGGGTTGTTTCAGACGACACTGGCCGATTGACGCAACCGACGATGTCTTACGTGACCGTACTTGTCGAGCGAGCACCGTGTTTCACGAAACGTTTGTCTCCATGAACAAAACAAGCCAGGTACAAATACGTTCACAAACAAACCAAGGGCAGGAAACAGCTTGCCGCGGTGTGGTGGCGCCATCTAGGTTCACTAACGGTAAGCAAGGCCCTGTGATGTCATTGCAGACCAGGAAAACGCATGATTTAGCGGGAAAAGCAAAATTTTAACTTATATTAATTACTTTCTCAGTGAATAAAGCATCGTTTGCATTCGGACAAGCGCTGGGGGCACTATAAAACACGAAATCTTTCGAATAACACAAACTTGTGTTTTCTCTTCATGGCTCCTTTAAGTCCTAAAAATTACGGAAACGGCTTGTGTCACATTCAAAATACTCGCAGTATGCACTCCCTGCGCAGTGTGTAAGAACAGCTGGCTGCGGGCTTCAGCTCATCCGCACACAGTGGTTTCTTTTCAAAGCACACGCTGCTAGCCTTATGAGTCCCACACCTGGTAGCCTGGGCGTCGGATGTCACCAGCGAGGGTGCCGCGAGCGAGCGGAGGTCGAAGGCCTGCAGCCTGCCCTGCGGGGGCGCCAGGGCCGCCCCCCCGTCCGTGAAGGTGGTGAACGGGTAGAAGCTGGTGTGCAGGATGCGGTCGCGCTCCAGGTAGGCGTATGCCATTGCGCAAAGCAGCATGAACAGCGCCGCACTCAGCGCGCAGCACTGCATCAGGGGCTCCCAGCGAGGACGAGGCAGCGCCGCCTGGCACGCCCCCAGGTATTTGCGCGGCACCGTTGCCAACATCTTGTACGCCACACGGTCGGTACCCAGGCTCGTCTCCAGCTCCAGGGCGTGCTCCACCACGGACAGCATGAAGTCCGGCGTGAACCTGAAAAAGGGGGAGGGCAGTTGTTACAAAAGAAGCAGTCGTCCAAGCATCTGTAACAAGTCCATGAAAGCAGGGTCTTGCTGAATGACTCCCATTAGAGAAAAAAAAACCAACATCAATGCAAGCTGCAGCAAAGGTAGCCAGCTAGATTGAAACATGAGTACGTCACTTTGAATCAAATGCTAAAAGATGAATAGAGAGCCCTAGATGAAACTAATTTTCAGTTCAGTTCTAGCTTTTTTTTTCTAAAGAAATTCCGGCTTTTTTACCCTCTAATAAACATACGCCCCAAAGGCAAGAGAAGAGCAAAATAGAGTTTCTAAGCAGCAATTGGGATGAAAACCTCCTGTTCTGGTGGAGAATACCACTTACGTATGCACAAACACTGCCCAACAAGCCTCTAGGTGATGAACAGTGCTCCTTCCACTGAATGGCACCAGAAACTGCTGAGATAAGAAGCTGCCATGCTGTGATCCCAACAACTAGGGCAGCCTTAAGGGGACACGCGGGTCGAAAAAACGCGATTTTTTCGAAATATACCGATTTTTTGTTTTCCCTTGCATTAGCATCTTTGACTCTCCTTCTTCCATGGGTAAAAAAATGAAAACGAAATACGAACGAGAACTTAGTGAAAAATGTGTCTGAATGACTCGCGGTGACCCAAGAAATCGCGCAATCAAGCCAAATTTCGGCCAGGTTTGAGAATTTATTCCGCACGGCAGCGTGGTTCGCCGCCATTTTGGTCACTTGAGAGAGGTAGATCAAGCCTCCTTCTCTCGACTGAGCCGCTCGCCAGCTTCGTATCTCCGCCTAAAAAAAATAAAAAAAATGTTTCTTCCCGCTTGTTTTGCGAGCTCCCACTGGGCATTTAAATCACGTGACGCGAATGCGGGGCCGCCATTGGCTCTTGCCGCTTGTGAGCCGCCATCGCCCGCGTCGTTCCGTTCGCTATTTCGCGCTATCTTTTCTATTTCCTTATCGTGTGTTTTTAATCGTGAACGGTGAGGAGAAGCGTGACTTTTGTCGCCGGAAGCAGCGTACTTCATGCCGGTACAAAGGAAAGCGCAAGCGGCGCAGCATTGTGACGACCACGGCCAATGCCGGCACGACCGGCACCGTGAGGCCTAACGGCGCCGGGCCTTCAAGCGTTGCAAGCGCGGCTCTACCAGGTGGGGCTGATTTTATCAGCGAAGATATCGGCTTTATAAGCGCATCGGAGAAGAAGTCGGCAGCCTAACAAGGTGAGGAGACAGCCAGCCTCGGGAGCGGTGCAGTTATCTGTGAAGTCGGTGCTCTGACTGACCTTGAGTGGCACCGTGTGCGCGACGTGCGGGAAGTGCGAACTCGTCGTAGTTGAGGTTGCGAACAAGCGGAAGGGCCTCGCATCGGTACTGGAACTGAAGTGCAAAAACGAGAAGTGCCCTGCGGGAGTGGCTGCGGGAGTGATTTCTTCTGTTTACTCGTAGCAGCGCGCTGCCGCCGTCGGTCGCGGAGGCCGCAAACCGGAACTCTGCAGGGGAAGTCCCCGTGATAGTTTCGCCGTCAATGTGAAAGCGGTACTCGCTGCACGCGTGGTTGGCATCGGACACGATCAGCTGTGCAGGATTTGTGCCATTCTTGGTCTACCAAAACCACAGCATCAAAAGACGTTCTACAACACTGCCAAGAAAGTTCATGTTGCGGCCACAAAAGGCGTCTCTGACAACCTTGCTGAAGCAAGGCAAGTAACTGCGTTGCAAGCTGGTCAGACTGACCTCAGTGTGATTTTTGATGGTACTTGGCAGAAGCAAAGACACAAGCCACAACAGTGTTGGCACTGCCATTTCTCTTGACACTGGTCTCTGCCTGGATTTTGAGGTGCTGTCAAACTACTTGTACTTGCAGCCGCCACCAAAAGCTTGATGAGCAAGAGGAGGAAGTGTGGCAAGCCTTTCATGCCTCTTGTGTGTGAAAAAAATGACTGCTCATCCCATGCCATGGAGACGGAAGCAGCACTGCGCATCTGGCACAGGACGCTATTGTACAACCTGCAGTTCACTGTAGTGGAGACTGCCACTGCCCTCGCAGGGTTGTGGTTCAACAGGGGCCACACTAGCTTTGAGCAAGTTCTCCAAGAACTGGGAATCTTCCCTTCAGAAGAACTGGTCAGACTAAGCAATGCAAGTGACCAGTGGAGGATCAGGCAGATGTGTGCCAAGCTGACTGCTAAGGCTAGCCCCATTGCCGCAGCCTGGTGAAACGGTCCCATACCAAGGACTACCCCAGAAAAAACCGTGAGGGTGCAACTTATGCAGCAGGAGCATTCTACTTTTAGTACCTCAATGTGGACATTTCAGACTGTATCCCCACCAAATTTCATGTTGTTCGGGCAAGAATTTCTGAATCTGCCAAAGAAATAAACTTTCAATTGCGTTTTTCTCAGCTTGTTGTTTTTGTCCGTTTTCTGAGTTTGTGCACACTTATTTTCCCACTTAAAGTTGTCGTATCAGGATGAAATTTTGCACAGATGTTCATTATAACACGTAGAGTGCACAAATCTTGTTCATTATGCAATTTGTGTCCTTAGATATTTCTGACTGTCATAAAACAAAAATATACAGAACAAAAAAAGGCACACTACCAGTCATTTTTTTTTCGTGGTGAGGAAAATGATGATGAGGCTTTTTCAGGTAGATTTGTGCACTCTGCAGTTCATAAGGAACCACCTAGGCTATTTTAAAAGTTTCAGAAAAAATTTTTACTATAAAAAAAAGTGTGCACAAAAAAGCCATTTTTCTGAAAGTCATGCTGCGTAACATTTTATCCGGAGCAGCTATTCAAAATCTGATTACATATATGACCAGAGAAGCTCAATCTCTACAAGCTGTGAAAATTTCAGCCTCCTAACTTCATTATTAAAAAAAAAGTTGTTTGGAGGAGCACGTCCCCTTAAAGGGACACTGAAGTGAATTTGTCAAGCTCCCGTTTTTGCTTGCAATGCGTAGACTGGGTCAAATTAGCACACTTCTCATCGTTTATCCGGTTGACAAATCGGTAATTATTTTACAAAGCGCGAAAGAAGAAAAACTACCATGCGCGGTTTGCGGCGGCCACACCAACTAAGGCTGTGACGTTGGGAGGAGGGGCGCCGTGATTGGACGATGCCCAAGGTTAGCAATCACACAAGTTTCGATTTCGGTTTCGGTTCTGTAAAACATAACCAATGGCGTTGTTGGATGGGCATTCTCAATATCTCAGTAATCATCGTACAACGCTTCTGCCATGTTGTCGGCTGTAAAGTGCACAAGATAAGCCTCCCAGGACGGCTTGTAGTCGTAGCATTCAGTAGCCGAAACCTACGCAGTGCATGAACGCCCTCCGCGTACCCGCAGACGCCCAAATGTCATGCGCTTTTCCCCCATATTTGGAGCTTGCCTCCCTCATGCCTGTATCGTAAAAAGCGTGTTCGCACCAGGCCAAGGGTCTGTTCATTCTGGCCTGTGCCCACTGCCTGCAAGCAGTCGGTGCTTATGGCAACAGCACGCCAACGAGAACTCGCTAGTGCACCAGTGCCAGCCTGCGCGCGTTTTGTGAACTAGTTCGTGTAGCCATGAACGTTGCGGCCCAAAAAAAGGTGAACTCAATATAGAAAACACCGGCGGAAAACAAAAAAGTTAACTTACAAAAAAAAAAAAAAAAAAAAAAAAAAAGCACGTACCCGCGGGGATTCGAACTCGTGACTTGCAAAACATCTGCGGTGACATACCTAGCGCCCCAGACCACGCCACGGAGCGGGACGCGAAGGCCTTGCTAATATAGGGTATATATTGTACAACCGGTTTACACTTTTATTTAGTTTTGGCATTTCAAGCAGCTTAGGTGACTATTTGTTGTACTGCGATCGTGCAGTAAGCGTTGCCCGAGTTTCCGCAGTAGCTCACGTCTAGCAATTGCATTTCGTAGACGGAAAAGCGTTCGCAGATGCGTAGTCGTGCTGCTGACCGCTGTGTTTGTTCGCCCAGCGCAAAAAAGTGCTTCCGCACCCTAGTTTTACGCTGTACGGTAAAAATATCAGTTGATTTTATTTCCTTAGTACCTATATTGACTTCGCTGACTCTTCTCCCGCCTTCAAGAGGCCTTATATTTTCCTACTGGCGTACCAGACAGCGAAGCGTCGCATGTGCGCTTGTGCAGCGCTTGTGTGAAGCGACCTTGACTTGGAGCTAGATACAGTGTACAAACAAACCAAGTAAAGAAAGGCACATTCTTCCATTCACAAACGTGTCCTGGCTCCGTTTCAACTAAGCGAACGAATTGCGACCAAGCAATTTTTTTTTAACCTCCTTGATTGCGACGACCCGCCGGCGGCCGGCGGACGAAACGCTGGGCTGACTGACTCTGTCGGCCGGGGAGCCGTGCAGTAGCGCAGCCGTGGCGCAGCCAATTGCCAGCTCATCCCCTCCTGACGTCACACGAAAACGCCACAGAAAATGGGCGAGCGTAAAGAGAGGAGGACAGCATTTTCGAATTAGTTTTTCTACTAAATAAAATCGCGTAAACGCGCCTAGAGTGGTCGAAACATGGCCTGGGGACTCCGGACTACAATTTGCGCTAGTAATCCCGCAATGTTTACATATCACTTCAGTGTCCCTTTAAAGGGGTATTCACACAACGGCGAAATCCGTTGTATTGCTCCTAGAAGTGCGCGTCACGTGACCCCTACGTAAAGGTTTCTCACCGGCTTGTGGCTCCGATCGCAGATCGGAGCCTTTTGCTTTTCAGCTACGATCTGATCCTTGGCGGTGGAGGCGGCGGGCTTTCGTTAGCTCGTTCGGCAACTCGCAGCAACTCAAGCCCTAGAGCGGTTCTAGGCACTTCACTTTTATTGCTTTTTATTACACTAGATGCAAAATGCACGGCGCACACGACAGGTGCACTGGGGGAGCCGCAGATACCACCCGCACGGTGTGTGGTGCAAGCAGTGAAGTGGTGCAGGTGGCTCCAGTGACACCTTGTTACCGCTCACCTAAATGCGATTAAAGGTGCAAAAAAAGCTGCACATACGAGAAAGGAGGTAATAATGTGAGGGCAAACTGCAATAAAAATGTCATCTGCCTTGTGTACGAAAGCAGCAACCAAATATCCGCCCCATAGCTAAACCTAGCACCTCTAGGCGAAGCCAGTTGCTCCGAGCGCACGTCTCCCTGCCAACTTCTTCGCGCATTGAGCATCCTTCTTAACCTGAGGCAGAAATTACAGTGTAGACCATTTACAACGCACTATAAGCGGTTGCTTATAGTGCGGAACTGGATATAACGTGGGTTTTCCTGGCCATCGGTAGGCCTCCCGTAGACATCAATGCATAAGCTCACCACTTATAATGCAGTTGCGCAAAGCACAATACCATTTATATGTGTTTTTTTTTACGGGTCCCCTGATCGGCCGGCACAGATGGGGCATTGTTTTAGGGTCATGAGAAAGAAGAATAAGATGGAACCAGCCATCCCTCACAGTGTGCGCTCCCTGCTCTTCTCTCAATTCGACATAAAAAGGAAATAAGGCATCTTTTAGTTCACGTGATCTGTTTGCCGTATTCTGTTGATAACCACAGCTGCCCTTGGTTGACGCACCTCGGAAAATAGTGAGCCCCTCCCCTTTTCCTCCCCCTCCCTCCTGGCGCAGTACGTAAGCTCTTGTGAAGATCAGGAACCGCCCTTTTCCTTTCTGACCATCTGGAGATAGCGAGCTCCCCTATACATTGTGCCCTTTGGCAAGGCCAACGGAAACTGACTATGGGGTAGGGGGGGGGGGGGAGAGAGAGAGAGAGAGAGAGAGAGAGAGAGAGAGAGAGATGCTAATGCTAAGAAACATAGACGCGCTCCCTCAAAACACAAACACATAGAAACCATGCAGCCGCTTGTAAATACTGCAGGTAGTGTCCAATGTGGGAAGAAAAAAAAAGGGGGGAGGGGGGCGAAATAAAGACAGCATTGCTGTTTTTAAGAGGCCTTCGTTTGAGCAACGCCGCCTGTATAAACATTGCCTAACGCGTGAGCGAATGTTGCTCTCTCCTACCCTTCCCCGCTCTGTAGCCTTCCAGCGTGCTTTCATGTCCGCCAGCCGGCGCCGCATCTCGGAAACTATGCAAAATAGTGGAAAGTTTTTTTAGCGTTCCCGAGACGCCTTCCTACGCCTTCTTGTTTTTCACCATGCCTGTCTGTCTTGGTCTGTCACTGATAAAACTTCCTTTGTCACGAAGCAAAATCCCTTGCGCTGCCGCAGGCTGCCTGCAGCCTGCCCTGTGGGGGCGCCAGGGCCGCTCCCCCGTCCGTGAAGGTGGTGAAGGTGGTGCGCACTTATCTACTCGGATCACAGGCCCTGAAATTTTCTGAGTGGGGCATCCCACCTCTATCCCCTCCGCATTTAAATATTGTTTTGACCCCGCTGTTCGCACTCCGCATCGGTACGTACTTCTAAAATTGAGGACTGTACTGTAGAAGCGCCCGGACAGCGTGGCGGGATCCCAGCTGCTTATCCTTTTGTTTCCTATAATTTTCTGAAGTTTACAAGCACATGATATTATTGGAAAGTAATCGTAGAAGTTAGCGCCTGAACAAAAAACGTGCACGCAATTTTTTCTTCTCTAAATACTCCAGAAAGAAAAATACCAGTAAAATAATGGCTGCCCCATCCGAAAATATCGTTTTTCTGTTAGCTATACGTCTACCTGACAATCAGTATGTTCTTACACTATTTCAGTCCGCCTGTCTTTATCTTTGGAAAAATGCAGCAAGTATGAAGCGAGCGACACGCTGGACGAGATCCCCAGTGCGCCACAGAACTAGCGCCCCGTCGCGGCTAAGATGTAAGCGAAACGGCCCTTGAAGCCCAACAGGCAAGCTGACAGACACACGTCGTAGAAGTGGGTGCAGCGTTCGCGACTCGCGAACAGTGACGCAAGGCGAGATGTCCGCCGGCACGCGCCACATAGCGGATCAGTGCCTGAACTAAGCGTCCCTACCCTTCCCATTGAAAAGCGCGCGACGCGTCAGGCAATGTTAATACAGGCGGCGTTGGTTTGAGTGATAAAAAAAAATAATTCAAAGGCAGACTGCGATAAGATTGGATTTGCACGTTTTGTTTATAGTGCAGTACCACTTATAGTGTGGATTTTTGCGGCTCCCGCGACATACGTTATAAGCGGACTACACTGTATTAGCATTAGCATCCCCTGCATGATGTCCACAGGCACTTTTTGGTCGGTGGACAGGAGCAGTATGTAGCAGCTTTAACGGAAACTGCCGCTGATGCGGAATCGCCAGTGCTAGGGCAGCTCTGCTCCTCGGTGAAGATTGCCAACTGCAAACACTGATAGCCGTCCGACAGTCATATCCTCCGTCTGAGCAAAGGAGCCGGCCGGCCGGCCACAATCGCTCTCGGATTTCTCTGCTGGAAGGCTCCCTCGTGTGAACACCGCTCAACTCTTCCATTATGGTGGAAAAATTACCATTTTTAAGCGTTTATACAAAAATTTTCTTTTCTCTTGAGCAACTGAACCCATTTAGCATTGTTATACATGCCACTGTAGCTTATCCTTGGTATTCAATGGCATGGAATGCATGCAGGCAACCAAGTGTGCGCCGCCATATTTGTGGCCAAGCGTCTGTTGCTAGGCGGCAGTTGTGCGCACGGCTCGCAGATCAGGCACCCCTCTTCTCCTCCATGCAACCGCGTGAGTGCACCGTCACTCGTTACGTCGAGCTCCGCGGGATGGCGGCACTTGTCCGTGCTAAGCACGACTGTGAAACACATGACTGTGTTTCACGTTACGAACTCTTCGCCAAACACAAAGTATTGCGTCGAGTTCACTGTGAGTGCGATTAATAACATCTCTGTTGGCGCCACAGTTTAGAATCGGATTTGAACAGAGCGGATGATGCACGCCGGTGTCTTTTTTTCTTTGGCGTGTGGCCGCAGTGGCCCAGGCTGCGCCGTGTCCATGGCGCATCGGCCGTGTCTTTGGCAGTTTCCAGTGTTGCCAAGCAAAAAAATTGACCGCTAAACTTTTCAACAAATACCGTCTATAGTTTGCTCTTTCAAATACATAACAGCAGTTTTGTGAGAGGTACAATTATTCAGAGTTTAGTTGCCAAATAAACAAAAAAAAAGCACAAAGTATAAACACCATAGGCATTGACAACTGCACTAAGCCAGAAAATTATTTTAGGAAATCTGAAATATACAAGTTGTTCCTATGTTCCTGCGCTATCATCCAATATACAGTAGCCGACAGTTTTTTTTTTTTTTCGAACTCCGAAAATTCGGACTTGCTGGATATTTCGGATTTTTCCGAGGAACCGCCAGTTGTCCCATAGGAGTAACAACAAGGATTTTTCAGACTGCTCTTTTATTCGGAATATTTTCCGTTCCCCTCCAGGTCCGAAAAATTGGTCATCTACTGTATACATCAATTCTGTGTACCGCGTTCTGGATTTTTTGAAGGCCCGTTAATCTAGTGGCCTTGACGGCTGTGCCATTCAGCGAAGCAGTCACGCGAATGCAGAAAATAAACGTAAACATTGCAGCCAGAGCAGAAGCTGTTCATTTTGCTTTGTGCCTTTGTTTGCTGTAACAGATCTTGCAAGTCCTTGTATTCTCTATCCTTTTCGGCTGGTGGTGTACAGGATCCAGGGGCGAAAAGGGGGTGTGTCCTTATTGTACTCAGATATCTGCTTCACGGGAACTAAAATCTGAAGATCCCACATCACTGCTGCAGTCACCACAGTTGCTATAATCACAAAAATCAGAAGCAGCAGCTGCCAAAGTCCCTGCGGCGGTAGCCAGCCTTTGCGGAGCGCGGCAAGAAGTGGACGCCAGTCTTGCCCAACTCGCAGCTACCTTGGGTTCAAATTTCGCTCACACCGGGACCTCCGCACGCGAAATGTAAACGAACGAAACTGAAACTGAAAAAGGAGTTGCAATAAATATGCCATATGGTGGTAGTTGTCCACAAGGCGCCGTTTTGAGTTTCCGTGGGAGGTTTGAAATCATCGGAACCCCGTGTTCGATGGCCTATGGCATCCTAACGAAAGACTTAAAGTGAAAGGCGATCACGGAGAGAATAAACAGAGCAGAGTTCATTCCTTAATAAGGCCTGTTTTGGTGAACTTGAAATTTCCATTTCAACTTTGTCGGCCTGTGCAGGCGGCCTCTACACAACCCTGAGCAGCGAAAGCCATCACTCACGCAATGTCGATGCGGCGGGTGCCGTTGGGCTTCAGCTCGAAGCCAAGGCAGTCCAGGACCCTGAAGCCGTACCCTTGGCAGCGCTTGCCGCTAATGTAGAAGCCCTGGACAAACACTGGCAGTTGGCCAGTGTTGCGGGCCGTGAACCCTCGGCGCACCGTGAAGTTGGGGTTCACAAGGCGGCCACCCCTCGTACCTGCACCAGACGCAGTGGGCAGCACCATTTGTGAGGGGCACACCCATGCTGTGCGTGATACAACGCCCCCCAATATTTAGGGGCAAAGCCCCTTAGGGGCTGGGGCTGTCAGCATCTCATGTCGTTGTCGTAAGCGTCGTCTCATGTAGTCATGGTACGGTAAAGCATACTACAAAAACACCGGGACACTCGCTTACGCCTCGCACTGGAGCGCTTCATGCTTCAATGACACCAGACTTTTACAGCAAAGCTGTGCACCTCTACCCCCCAACAGTTTCACCTCCGTTGGCAAAAATGTCAAGGCATCAAGAATACACTTATACACTGCATGCTTTACCTCTCCTCGGGTTTCATGTCAGTGGAGATGGCCCAGGATTTTTTAGGTGTGGGGATACAGTTGGACCTATTCTCAACAACACCAGCTCGGAGTTTGTATTTGGCCCAAAGGCGTTCATAACATACCTGGAATTCCGAAACATTTGTGGGTTTATGATGCGCAGATTGTTGTGTGTTTGCTTGTACCATTGTTGTTATCCCTGCTTCCAGAGTGTCGTTTGTATAAGTGGCTCCCAATTCTGACACAGGATGTATAGGTTGTATTCATTGAGAAGTTTAGCTGTTAATTTCTTCGCTCGGCAACACTGGAAACGGCCACAGACATGGCCGATGCGCCACGGACATTGCGCGGCTTGTGCTACTGCGCCCGCACGCCAGGAAAAAAAAAAAAAAAAAAAAAAAAAACACCAGCGTGCGTTGTCTGCTCTCTTTCAAACCGATTCTAAACGATGCTGTCAACAGAGGTGTTATTAATCGCACTCACATTGTACTCGAGGCATTACTTATCGTTTGGTGAGGTAGAGTAAGGAACACGCATTCGCCCAACACAGTTATGCATGTGCTTGGCACGGACAACTACCGCCAGCCGGCGGAGCCCGACGTAACCAGTGACGGCGCACTCACATGGTTGCCTACATGTGCGCCTTGCCAGTGAATACACAGTTGAACCTCGACATAACGAATCTCGATTTAACGAAATTCGCGATATAACGAATTTTTTAAAGTTTTCTATCAAAATTTTGCAAAATGCATGTATTTTTATCTCGAAATTACGAAGTAATTTCGTGCGGCGCTTCCGATTTAACGAAGTCACGACAAGAAAGGAAGACGAAATTCCTGTCGAGGGATGTTTTATTTTGCCTCTCAGAGCCTACATTGAAAATATTCAGTACACGCATTAACTCTTAAACGGCTAAAATGAAAGAAATGCGGTGAAATCTGCGGTTTACAACAATTAAAAGCAATGAAAGAAGCTGCTCAAACCGCTAGCGCTGGTCATAGACAGTTGAATAGTGCAGCCACCATTTTGACGTCTCCATCGTTGCCTATGCCAGCACCCTTTATGCTTAGGCTGCCGAAGCCTACTTCAAGCTTCTTTTCTAGGCCTCCTTCCTCACGGTGCTTCTGCTCTATGGTGTGCTCGCTGACAACCACATTAATACTTTGTTCGTGCATCATTAGGTAAGTCTTGTAAGCAGCATGAGCACTCCAAGGGAAAGAAAAGTGTTGCGAACAAGAGCCTGAGGAAGTGTCGGTGAAACCGACGGTAGACTGACGGCCACCGAAGTGACGAATGCCATCGACGTTCTGCGGAGGCACGCAGGCGCACGCGAATGTTTAAGAGCAAACCTTGTTAGCGCTGTCAGCATACGAGGTCAAGAAACGCCAAGCACTGCTTACGGACTTCTTCACTACAGCTTAAACATTGAGTGCTGGTGGCAATAAGATGCTCTCTTCGAACGTGGTCATCTGCGTTTCACCCGTGTTCATTAGACAGCTGCGATGCGGAGAAATCAGTTTCTTTAGAGCTCAGTGGGCATAAAAGTAATCGAATTTGGCCAGAAGATATTTAATGTAAGCTTTCCGCTTTAGCGGAGTACGTAAGCGCTGCTACACACAGTCGGTCCGGGTGTACTCAGCTCGACTCGCAATCATGGCTATCTCTAGTGTCGTGGTTGCATCACGCGCCCATACTGCTGAGTTTTTGTACATGAAAAAAGTCTTTTGGAAGTTTTATAGCACCCTACCGCTGTTGGCCCGCCGCACCCCTCAACGCCACGCCTAAGCCTACCACTGAACGGACTAAAAGAGGCGTAACTTCGAACCAGCACCCCGCCGGGGTAAAGTTCTTGGGGCATAGACGTGGGTTCAATTGACTAACAGCGACGTTTAGTGTTGACCGAAATGAAAAGAAATAAAAAGTGGAAACCTAGTCTGCTATCACATTTAATGAGGCATTGCGGAAAAAGCACCAGTTTTACAACAACACATGAACTACCGTCGGCAATCCTAATTCCATTGCCTAAGTGTTGACACTCTTAATTCACACAATTTTCTTGGCCAGTTTTAGAACAAATTTCGCTTTAAGTGGAGAGGTAACTACATAGCAGTTGTTTGTGTGCGATGGGCAAGGTTTTGAAACCTCAATAACTGGTTAAATGAACTGTAAAATAGAAACCTCGATTTTACGAAATTCTCGATTTAACAAAATTTCCGCCCCCAAGTACGACTTCACATCGAGGTTTAACTAGAGTACATATTAGGCGTTTTTTTTTTTTTTTCGAAATGAGCCAGATCCACCTAACGCGAATTTGAGATACGAGTGGAAGTTTGTTATTGGACCTAAATGCAACGCCATCAAAGCTATTATATTATATATTTTACATGTCAGCTAGGGGACGTTTATGTCCACAAGTAATGAAAAAATATGCCGTGAATTTGAGCAATAATCGGGGTGATGACTTATAATTTGGCTCATATTGAATAGAAACACTTAAGTTGATGCAGCATTCTTATGAATGAAAACTATTTAAATTGACTAGCAGGCATAGTGTGGTTGAGTTTTGGTGGAAAAGTCACTAAAAATATGCAAAAGGTCTTCAAGAACCCTAGAATTAGACCAGGAGAGCAGGTGAGCCCTCTTGGCACCATTAGCAGCTCTTCAAATTTTTCCCTAGGACAGGGGTTCTCGAGCATGTTGGTCCCAGGGAACCCTGCTGAGTTCCGTTAAGTGCCAAGGAACCCCCCCCCCCCTTCCCGCCATTTTTCATTCCGTTCATGCTACATTAACGTGCAATAAATTCAAAAGCAAGCAAGGGTATCGGTTTTTTTTTTTTTTTTGCCGTCAGCTTTACGCGAAAGCGTACGCTAGCGGCACCTATATCCAAACAGGAGAAATGCGCATGGGGGTAATATAGGCCGAGATTCAAGTGCAATAGTTTAACCACATGGCCCGTTTTCTGAGTTTGGCTGGCTAAAAGCTGCTGGCGAGATTTATTGCGCAGCTCGCGCGTTTCTGTTATGCGCCGAGATCTGCTTACTGACACTCGGGCGTGCGTAATGGAGGTTCCTTAGATCGATATCGCGCTTAGAGAGAGAGAAAGAGAGAGAGAGAGAGAGAGAGAGAGAGAGAGAGAGAGAGAGAGAGAGAGAGAGAGAGAGAGAGAGAGAGAGAGAGAGAGAGAGAGAGAGAGAGAGAGAGAGAGAGAGAGAGAGAGAGAGAGAAAGAGAGAGAGAGAGAGAGAGAACAGAAATTACAGCAACACCCACAAAACAGTCTAAACAGTCAAACAAAAAGCAAACTCCCATGAATTTGGCTCATTTCGATCCGTGAAACCACAGAATCTGGCTCATTTTTGATACAAACTACAATCTCCGTACATGTTTTCAGGGCGTTATCTCAACTATTTTCTTGACACCCCTTTTTTAGGGGAAAGTTGCAGAGTTTTTCTTGTCAGTGCAGTTTTATAAGGCTCAGTTTCGGGTTCTGGATCTGGCTCATTTCGAGGGGAAAAAATAAATCCTATATATCACTGCAGTGTGCTGCTACACAAGCATCCTGGTCAATGATTTCCTTGCCCAAAATGCCCCCGGTTCAGGAACGTATCCGAGTATGGGCCAACATTACAGCTTTAATGCGGTGGTTCAAAAGTGAGTAAGATAGCATGTAAACGTGCTGCAGGCAATGCTAACAAATTAAGAGTGTCAGCGTCGATGGCGCACACATGATGTAAATACAATACTCGTGATGCTACCAGAAGTGCACAAAAAACGTTGAACAATAGCAGAGATTTCCAGTCCACAATGCATGAAAGTGACATGAAGTATAGTGGAGATTTGAAACATATGAACAGAAGGGGCTTACACTAAGGGGCTTGCATTGCAGGGAATGAATTCCTTAACTCTTTCACGACGGCGCCATAGGCAATCGGAAGCCGGCGTCCGATGATTTTAAATCTCCCGCAAAATCTGAAACCCGCGCTCCACAGACAACTATCCCCATCTGGTGTGTTCTTTGGCAACTTCTCTTTCAATTTCGGTTTCGTTTGTTTATGTGTCTCGTGTGGTGGCGGCGTAGCAAGAGAAATTTGAACCGAAGGG
The DNA here is from genome assembly GCF_048455015.1 of Haemaphysalis longicornis. Lineage (NCBI taxonomy): Eukaryota > Metazoa > Arthropoda > Arachnida > Ixodida > Ixodidae > Haemaphysalis > Haemaphysalis longicornis. The sequence goes on along the minus strand of NW_027526335.1, from coordinate 67,662,949 downwards.
GGAGGGGAGGAGGAGGAAAAATGGCGTCGGGTTCACGCCGCGCTCTGCACAGTCGGACTGCTGTAGCAAGCACTTCGGCAGCTCCTGCTGTCGATTTTTCTGATTTCAGCAGCAGTGAGGGGTCAAGCAATGATGTGGGATCTTCAGATTTCAGTTAGGACGACGAAGCTCCGGTTCAGGTGCCTCGCACTTCAACAAGCGCTGGCAGGTAATTTCGTTGTGACTCCGCGCTGTATTTATAAACAAAACGTGCTTCTTATCTGACGACTGCGGTTTTGATTTTGTGTTTAGGGTCTCGAGAACGTACGGCCGGGATATTTTGCCAAATGCACAGCGCTATATCGCGCTATCACCTTCAAGATAACCTGGCGCTCGTGTCAGATTAGCGCTGCAGGGTTCAGGTGCGACGCTTGTCGAGAGCGCTCGATTTTTTTTTCTTGTTTTTTACCACCGAACTGATAAGAATTTTGTGCGAGGACACAAAAGAGTATACTGTAATTACCCGATTCTAACGCGCACCCGATTTTCCTGACAAAAAAACTAAAAAACTTGCACCTCCGATTGTAACGCGAACGGAACTGTGTGAGCAAGAAAATCGAATGCGAGAGAAACGGGTGATTTATTTCCCGAAGTAATCTCACTCATCTCACTCCTCGTAGCTCTCCACTGACCACAACATCTCGTCCTCGGTGCCGCCAAGCACGTTCGCGATGCCACACTTCTGAACGAACGTTCAACCATGGTCGATGGGATCGTGGCCCACACCTCACACGCCCATCCCGCGAGCTTCTTTCAGAGGCGCACGCTTCAGCCGACCTGTCGTTTTGAACGCGTGAGAGCCGCTGCTGCCATTGCTGTTATCAAGCGCGCAAGTGGAACGATTTGACGATTTGTGTGAACGCCGATCGAAAAGCCTAGGCGCCTATGCTTCCTGCGTCGGAAAAATCGTTGCTAAAAGCTTTGGTGCCGTCTTGACATGGCGATGGCGATGGGTGGGACGAAATTTCCGCTGTTTCGGTTTCGGTTTCGTATCCGATGCATGCGATTTTTCGACCTATTTTTCCGGAAAAAAAGTGCGCGTTAGAATCGGGTAAGTACGGTACTTGGATGCACGTTTTACAGAGACTCACTCGCCCTTGAGTGCCCTCGCGGCGTGGCACAGCCGTCAGTTGCGCTAGGTTGACGGGCCCTGAAAAAGCCAAAACTTGGTGTACACTGTTGAGTTATATATTGAATCATAGCCAAGGAACGTAGGAACAATTTGTATATCTTAAAATACTTGAAATAATTTTTAGTCCCGGTAAAAGTGCCGATTTGTGTTTTTCGTATATTTTTCTTGGGGGCTTTTTTCTGATTACTTGACAAATAAACTGTAAGTTATTGTACCTTTAACAAAACTGCTGCTTTGTGTTTGGAAGAGCAATCTATAAGCTACAATTTCATGCATAGCAAGGCTACGTGTGTTCAGTAGCTCAAGAGAAAAAAAATGTTTTGTTGAAGCACTTAAAATCGGCCGTTTTTCCGCCGTAACGAAAGAGTTAAGGGGGGACGCGGGTCTTAGAATGGTCAAAAATGGCCAAAATATCGATTTTGAGAAAATCCAATTTTTGGAATTATTGTACCTTCAAGCACCTGCCTTCAAAATATCAACGCGAAATTCCATCGGGAAATACTCTAAAATCATGTTTTGAAACGCCTCGAGGGCCACGAAATGCCCCGAATTGGGCAAAAGTTGCTTCAAATTCCCGCGCGCCCCGCGGGCGAGGCAGCCGACCGATCGCCGCCATCTTGGTCTTGTTTTGAAGCTTGTTTCTTTGTGCGCATTTTGCGTTATCTCAAAATGGCGTCGCTTGAGTAGAACGACCGCCCTTGCCAGTTTTCCGAAGGCACCTTCTCGGCCGCCGATTGGCTAGAGCGGGCGCGCGCGGTTTGAGTTCGCCATACGACCCCTCCAATTGGTCGGCGCGACTGCTGTCATGGCGGTCGCCATCATGGCGTCTGCTACGCGCGTCTGACGGAGTCCGCTCTTCTGGCGCAGCGCTCGCTTAGAGCAGTTTTTTTTTACAGTTTCTTCTAATTCTTCCATCGCGTGCTTTCGTGAATGATGCCAGGAGACGTACGTTTGAAGACGACGACCCGTCATGCGCACGGGAAGCGAAAGCGTCGTCCGCCTATCCCAAGGTCGCGTGGTGCGACTTCGGGCCGCTCGACTCCGCCGGATGAGAATCGTTCGCCGCCTCGTATTGCCTCGCCTGCCCCATCGCCTGACCAACCACCTCCCGAATCCATACCTGGTCCAAGCACGTCCTGCCGGCTTGACACGAGGTATTACACGGCGGAGGAGATCGCCGCGCGTACGGAACACGCGGACGAGGTCAAGCGCGGAATGGAGACCAAGTCAGCAACGCAGCGGAAATTCGACCACCTTGAAGTGGATTTGGCGCACTCAGAGGAAGAATCCGGCACAGATTTTGTCTTAGTGGATTTTGCAATGCTGAAGGACCTTTTTGCGCACGTCAGGTGCGGCAAGTGCGGGCTGGCGGCGCCGGATTTGAGGAAGCCTGACCGGCAGTACGGCCTCGCCGTGAAGCTCGAGGTGACGTGCTCGGTTTGTGAACACCGTGTGGAACGTTTTTCCTCGCCAAGGACCGAAGGATCTGGCAATATCACTCATTTTGAAGTGAATATGAGGGCTTAGAAAAGTATTCAAAGCATCGGGAAGGGGGTGACTGCTCTGTCAGATTTTTGTGCTGGTATGAACTTGTCCCACAGAGGCCTGCACCACAAGACATTCCAAGCGCACTTGAGGAAAGTGGTTCAGGTTTGCGAGGACACTGCAGCAGCCTCTGAAGCTGATAGTGTGCGTGCCATCAAGGACTTGTACTCGGACCTTGGTCAGCCGCCAAACAACATATATGTGATGTTTGATGGCACATGGATGACAAGGGGACGGTTGTCACACATTGGAGTGGGCTGCATCATTGAAGTGTACACCGGCTTGGTGATTGATCATGTAGTCCTCTGTAACTTTTGCTTAGGTTGCGCCATCGGACCCAAAGCTTCAGATGAGGGCTATGAAGATTGGCTGGCAGACCATGAGTGTCAGCGAAACATTGACTGTGGTGCAGGACGCATGGAGGTAGAGGCAGCCCTGATAATGTTCAAGCGCTCGCTCTCCAAGAATGGGCTGCGGTACACAACCGTGATGTCCGATGGAGATAGCCGCACCATGCACGGCTTGAAGGAAAAAGGCGTCTATGGGTTTATCCCCGTAGGCCAAGAAAGTTTGCCTTTCGGCTACATTTATTTTCCCCAAAAGACTCTTTTGAGGGCCAACAACATGATGTATTTGCGGAAAGCGCACTGCGCAGTGTCCCACCCCTGTATCCTCTCAAACTTCCAGCATAAAAACCGCGAATGAAATAGCCTCACCAAAGAACAAAAAAAGGGGGGCACCTAAAGCAAGTTTCACCCTCACACTTTTGCCGTACACAATATTCTGGGTACCACAGTGCACTGTAATAGATGATGGCACTTCACGAAGGACTGTTGCAGTTTTCACGACGCCAGCAAGACACTACCAGATTTAACAACGCTAACAAAATGCCAACCGATTCGAAGTCGATAAATATTGCTAAATTCCTGATGGGGTCCGTTACTTGGCCTTTTGTATCTCCAGTTCTAGTTGACATTTTTGGAATCCAAAGACAGATTTGAAAATGGGAAGAACATGTCTTTGTTACTGGGAAATTTTGAAGCTACACTACTGACGGTTCATCTCATAACACATGGCCAAACTTCAAATGCAGTTTTCTCAGTTTCATATTTTTGGTCACTTCCCTCAGCCTTACGCAGCTTTTTGGAAACTTCTTCTTGCTTCATAAGGTCAATCTTGGTACCATTTTTTTCAGTACAGCCTGAGGCAGCCGATGACATTCTTAGTTTTTCTGTTTAGGCTACGCATAAATAATGACTTGCAGTTATTTTGATGAGCCAAAATATCCAATACTGCCATTTTTTGTACTTGACATATTTTTTTAGGATGCCGTGACTTTAGAGAAAAACGAAGAATGTCATCGGGTATGGGAACTCTCTGGCTATCCATTCATGTAATTAAAAGCGACAAAATGCATTGCGAAAGTTCATTAAAGCTGCGTAAGAAATTACCTAATTGCGGTTAACACTTTGTATGATAACTTTTGAACTAACAGCACCAGCTCAAATATAATTGCATATTTGAAATCTACAGAGAAAAACACATCCGTGTGCAAATTTTCATAAGTTTCTACCCATAAATAAAAAAGTTAGTTTTAAGACCCTCGTCCCCCCTTAAGTAATTGCACACACACAAAAAAACTAACTCTTGCTACTAGTTAGTGCTGTATACTCTAAATTTTCGATTGGTGGAATTCTGAATGGAGCAGATAATGTATGATTCGACCAAACACACACACACAAAAAAAATGCAACACACGCACGCGCACGCAGGCACACGCACATGCACACGCACACGCACACACCTATGCATACCTAGTCAACATGTCGTCACACACCATCACATATTTTCCATTACCCACCATCACAGTCCTTCAGGTGGCTCTCCGAGATGTCAAAGTTCAGCACGGAGTCACTGCCCGGTGCCTTGTTTCCAATGCGGAGCTGTCCATAGCCACCTTGGCCCTTCAGCATGACCGCACTCATCACGGTCAGGTTGTTCCTGCACCCGAATTGATGACATGCCTATGTTGTCTCACAAGCACAAGCATCGTCTTAAGTGCACTGCATGTTTCTATTAGGAACGTTGCCTTGTTAAGAAAAAACCTTCACTGCACACTAAGACTAAGACTAACCTTGACTGCTCAACATGTATACTTAATTGCTCTTTATCACGAATGCACACATATTTCGAAATAGTTACCATGAACTTGCTACATGAACAGTACAGCAGGCACAGCCCTTGCCAAAATTTTCTAGGCCATGGTGAAAATGCATAGGCCGCGAAAAATTCAAAGTACAAGCTTACCTCTCGGGCGAAGCTGAAATGTTTTATACCAAAAAGCAAGAGAAACTGCCTTTCTTTCTTACTGTCATAAAATATTTTGGCCACAGTTAAACAGTAAGCTTAAGCTTTGAATTTTTTGTAGCCCAGAAAATTTTGACAAACCCTGTCCGAGTTCAGCATTACTATACACATTAGTAATGCACATGAATATTGCCTATTATTTTATTATATTGACTTAAAGGATGCTGTTAGCCTGTGCAGGCTTAAAGCAGGAGTGGGCGATACAGATATAACGAAAGGAAACTGCAAGAAAAAAAAAAAAAAATACAGTAACATTATTCAGCACAAATCAAGCACATTTTGGTGAGTTGGGGAGCTCACACATACACGATAAATGCAACATTTGTAGGCAACAGGTTCCATTCACATGTGGTCCGGGGAAAAACGAATTTTGGCAGAGATAGTTCTACCCGTGTAATCACTGACTTTAGGAATTTCGACTTTTGGTGTTTGACTATTGAAAATTTCAGACATTTTCAACACTCAAGTCAATGCACAATGTGCATCTTGTCCATCAAAGTCGTTTTCAGGAAGCACATACCAAACCACAAAGGGCACAGGCACTTACCGTATTCACTTGAATCTAACGCGCCCTCAATTGCAACGCACACCCGTTTTTCGCAGTCAGAAGAAAAAATACGCTCTGTCCTCGATTGTAACGCGCATTAGACTTTCATTATTTAATACAAAAATGCAACTTTTTCTCAATTGGAACAAGCAAGGTTTATTCCAAAGATGGCATGAAATGAAATGTGCCGGTTATTGCCGGCAAGACAGTCACCACGACGACGGTCCGGGGCAGCGCCGTCGCTGCCCCGACAGCTCTGTCATTACGGGTCTTTGAGCCACTCGCTGCTGCACGTACTTTGCCAGCGGGTCTTCTATTTGGGGATAAAGCTCCTTCTTTGGTCTGCTGAACCCTTTCCGTGCCACCTTGCTTGTGAAAATTTTCTCTTTCTGTTTGCGTCAGTCCCGCAAGCAAGTGTCTAGAACACTGAATGCGGTCGATTTCCATTGCTTTCCGTGCACAAGACTACTTTCTTCTTGAACGCACCATCGTGGTGAACCCGCTCTGTCTTAGCAGTGGGAAATTCCATGGCGGAAAGAACAGAAGGGAAAAAAAAAAAAAAAAAAAAAGAGAGAGAGACTACGCAGACAACAAAAGCAAACATGCGCCGACTATGACGCGCTGGCTACGCGTTCAGTAGTCAAGCAGCCATTTTGAAACGTTGATGGCGATACGGCACCGCAGTTTTGAGTTTACTCGATTGTAACGCGCATGTAATTTTGGAACCTATTTTTCTGGGAAAAACATGCATGTTAGATTCGAGTAAATACGTACACACTGACCCTAGAAAGAAATGGGTCGAAATTCATTCCATCATCAGTACAGGAAGCTGTGCATCACAGCTAAGAATTAATGCCTTAAAATTAAAAATTACGATGGACTTCGTAAACCCCCAGTGAGTCCTTTTTTTTTTTTTTCGACGCCTTAGTTCGCTATGTAGTCTACATTTGCAAATACAGTAGCCGACCGATTTTTCGCACCTGGAGGGGAATGAAAAATAGTCTGAATAAAAGAGCAGTCCAAAAAATCCACGAGCCATTACTATGGGACAACAGGCGGTTCCTCGGGAACGTCAGGAATATCCAGCAAGTCCGAATTTTTGGAGTCCCAAAACCCAACTGTCGAGCAGGCAGGATGTAACGCAGAAGAGGCTGCGCGGGGGAAGGGGGTACACACGCACCGAATGAGCAGCAGGGAGACGGCGGGCTGGTCGTCCCTGGGGGAGAAGCCGACCTTCATCCGCACCCTCATGCCCGGTGTCAGCTGGAAGGCCAGGGACTTCCGGTGCGTCTTGACGTGGAAGTACTCCTCCAGGCCCTTGCCATAGGCCAGGAACACATTGTCGGGGCTGGGCTGCGACGCCATGGGGCACAGCATCAGAGTCTGAGCTGCCACCACAAGCGGGGAGTGCTCGCAACACGACTGCAGCTTTATGGCCGCAACGCCTCTAGGCTGTAAGCTCTATGACTAGCTCTTACTCGTGGGTACCACATTTAAAAGCAGAAAAAAAAAAGAAGAAGACTTATTGAGGCAATGCTTTTTTTTCTTCAAGAAAGCACATCATGCAGTATTCATGCGAGCTTTTCAAGAAGTCTGCATTCACGGCGGTGGCTTGTTAGGAAATTACACTGCCTACTCCGTTTCTCATTCAAGAGGACTGGGATTTGGATGAGTTGGTGAACGTTCACGGTTAAAGATCAGTGGGGAAAAAAAGGAACGAGAAGTAGACAGGACAGCGCTGTCCTATCTACTTCTTGCTCTGTTTTGTGCAGTGTTTTTTCTGTGCTGATTTTTAATCATGTTCGTTTCTCGTTACTCAAGATCAGCAGCAAATGCACAGAGAAGATACCAACCGTATAACCGCATACAACAACCAAGTAACTTCAGTGTTTCCTTCACATGTGTACTGTCAAGCCCCCTTATAATAAATGTAATCATCACGCTCAAAATGTTCGTTATAGTTGACAATTCATGCTTCAAGCAGTAAAGTTCATGCTTCAAGCGGTAAAGGACTGCAATAAAAATAAGCACAAACCAAGGCCACATGCACACCTACCTTTCAAGCATTCTTTTACCGTAACGGAAATGCACACCACTAATAAGCATAGATGATGATTATGTATTTCGAGTCTATTTTAACATCAACTGCTGCTGCTGCACAGTTTTGCCAAATTACAGAAATGGTACTAAGATGCCCCTTGGCATTAAATTAAGTAGTATAGGTGCCGTAGGGGAAGGAAGGAGCCTGGCAGACACTGCTGGTGTAACATGATTAGATTTTTCGCTATTTTGTTGTAAGCTACCTCGTTAACTGGCGATGCAGAAGGTGGCTGCTCATCGATAACGTTTTCTGGTGGAGGCAACTTGTAGCGCGGCAGCTATCATGCTGGAATTAATTATCGCATGACTTGAAACTTCAGACATCAATGGGCAAACAAAGGGTGCCTTAACTTTACTTTGCCGAAGGTTAAGTTGTAGGACAGGGGAAGCACATGCTGCATTAAATGACTGATTTTTCCTCTCTTTTAGATATATGCATTTTTGCAACCTTAAAAGAATGCACCAGACTTTGCTCATACTACCTTTCACCCTAGTTGCCTTCTTTTTACCGGCTAAAGCCAGTACAGTAGATAAGGGCTTTTTGCTTACCATGGTCAAGCGTTTGCTGTGTACCCCAGCTGCCCTCTTAAAGCACGTGCGTCATACTTGAAACAAAACGCCATTGCTTAACTGAATACTGCGAAGGCCTTGCCCCACTCGCTCGTTACAACTGAGCATTCGCCATAACTGCAGCCGTTATAATAAGACTACACCCAATGTTGTTCGGAGAGTGCTCACATTGTACTCTTCTAGGTCCTGCAGCGTGAAGACACCGTCGTCCCTCCGCATGGAGGCGGACAGGTTGTGCAGGCTGGACGACTGCGCGGCCATGGCTAGCGCTGCATCCAGGTCCGGGTACATGAACAGCGGCAGCACTTGCACCAGCACGGGCAGGCTGGATGGATTCTCCAGGGTCAGCTGCCTCACCTGCGCGGGGCACCCCAAAAGGAAGAGCCACAACCATGGCAGGGTGCTGTAACCCTAAACGTCAGCGAAGCCCACGAAAAGATTACAATAGATGGGTCACTCTTGACAGCATTTACGATGATGACAACATACATTTACTTTTGTGATCGCGCCTACTCCCACCAATAGTGTGCTATCGATGAATTCAAATTCAAATTTTGCCGCTCTTCGAGTACTTCGTCCGTCCAAATGGTAAAGGAGGAAGTATTTTATCAGTTTCACTTTCGAGTTTCGTGTTTCCGCCGCAGGGGGTATTTTAGGGGTGTGCGAATATTCGAAACTTCGAATATTCGATTCGAATTTTTTGGTATTCGATTCGATTCGAACGACACTTTTACTGTTCGAAATATTCGAACCACCCAAAACTTAAAAAAAAAAAAAAAAAATCAGAGCGTGTCTTATCGGTGTTTATTTACAGTGGACTCTCGATTATACGATTCTGGGGGTGCGAATTTCGGGATGATACGAATTTCCGAAAAGTCCCGGCTAAATTGCATCGTTTGCAATGGGAAAAATTTCGGCTGTTACGAACGGACCTGCGCGGCCCGGCGGAAGATACGAACGAGCCGGCGAGGCACCCGACTGCCGAACGAGCAAGTGACGGCTCTCGCTCCCCTGTTTGTCACTCTTTCTACGGAAACGGCCGGGCTGTTGTTTTCTGCTCGCGAAAACGCTCTGCGCACGCCCAACGCGCTGACACCGCCGTGAAACCACCCCCACGCTGCGTGCGGCGCGGCCGCCGGCGTCAACATGGCGTCGGCTCCAGCCGCGAAGTGGCGCGGGCGCTCGTGCGACCGCTTCTAACCGCTCTTTAAAATGCGGCTCAAGGGAGACACGAAGTTGCTTGTGCAGTAAAGGAGCTGATAATGCATGCGAAAACGGTACTATAAAACATCATCCGCGCCGCTAGTGAAAGCGCCCATAAAATATTTGCCGGGGTGCTAAGCCTAACCATCTCCGGCGGAGCCAAGCTGGCTGTCTCGATCTCATTGCAAGTAGTCAGGCTCCTCCATTCTGCCGCGCGCGTCGTGCGTCATTTTCTGACCGAGGTAGGCGCTACCGCGGGCGCGAAATCGTCGATGTGGGCGTGAAAATACAGCGCTCGCAGAGCCGAGGCAAGCGAATCGCGTGCAAAAACGCACCATGCGGTTCACGCTTGGCTGTTGCGGCGTGTAGCGAGCTTGGGCACAGCGAGTGAGGAGACGAGCGCGAAGCTTTACGTGCTCCAGAAAGGACTGCTTTGCGACACGGGGGTTAAAAAAAGCAGAAAAAATCACGAATTTCTTCACGCGAAAGTACGAAAAGAAATAAACGAAAACTTTTTTAGATTTTTTGGTCTGTGTTGGTTCATATGAATTTCGGATGATACGAATATTTTTCGCAGTCCCGCGAGATTAGTATCATCAAGATTTTACTGTATCAGCGCGCGGCAATGTGCACGGGCTCGGGCATGCCAGCTACTAGTGTCTCAAGTGAGCGGCTGTTTTCGGTATCTGGTAAAGTGGTGACGAGCAGGAGGTTGTCACTGCTCCCCGAACATGTCGAGCAGTTAACCTTTCTCCATGTTAACATTTAAGTGAGTGCAGACCTTAACCTGTTGAGTGCAATGGTATTGTGTATTTCCTAATTTTACTTTGTGTGATTTGTTGTGCATTGAAGTTGCAGTTTTTGTGTCTCTAGATGGTGAAAACATTAATTTTACAAAAAACAATAAGTATTCGTATTCGAAAAATATTCGATTCGATTCGAACTTTGTTTTTATTATTCGAATTCGCTTCGAAATTAAAAAATTGATATTCGCACACCCCTAGTATTTTTAAATGTTCTTCGCCAGCGAGGAGGCGAGCTCACGCAGTTTCGATTATGGCGTGGCCACCGCTTGCCAATGCTTGCGCGAATTGCAAATTTCGATGGATTCCGGTGTATCTGACCTTGAATCTATGCGTGATGTCAGCAGCACCAACAAGGAAAAGAAGTTCGATTCGTCAGACTTTGTACGGACAGCGAAAGTGCGTCAAGTCGCCCCGGACCATCACCAGGTGTGCTGCGGCGAGTTTCGCTTTCTTCTCCGGTTGCCTTATCGTGAGCGCGCGATAAGTCCCTACCACGGAGCAAGATATAAAGAGGAGCGCCGACTGAGGCCCAGAAAAAATCCTTTGTTCGGGCCGATAATGTCCACGCGCCGCCGGCCGCCCAGCTTTCCCTTTGCTCTCTTCCTCCTTCGTTCGCCCTCTCGTCGCTGTGCCTCTGTACGTCTCTTCTTTCGCAGCGACGTCTGTCGTATGCCGGTCCTACTATGCAGGAGTCATGCGTACACGCGTGGAATTTAAACACCCGTGCTCAGCTGCAGTAGACGGCGCAGATATTCGCACGCCACCGCATACATGGCGATCGCTTATTTCCTATCAGGGGGTGTTTATTCTGACATTATGAAGACCTGCTAAAAATATTGTACTAACCCAGCAGATGTAAGACATAACTGAACGACGACGACTTCAGAAGCACCAAAGAATGAGCAAGAGTAATATGGAACGCCACAACATACAGTCTAGCGTGATTCTGCTTACGACAAATCGATGCAGCGCAAAAGTTACCCTCTGTTGTTAGCCCGCTCTCCGGCCGCATGCTTAAGTATTTATGCTGCTTCTGCGCACGAACAACGCTTACAAGGGTCGCTCGGAGTCTCCATCGGGCAAACAGCAATGATGCACATTTCTGTGCAAATGACTGAATTGGACGGCTGCCATCTTGTATGAAGTATACAAAAACACCCTCAGCTTGATAAGGCACCCAAGAATATCAAACGCAACCTTCTTTGTAACTCGTGCCGCAACTTGCCGCCCAATGTTCACTGTGGCTCTACAGTCGTGTTATCTCGTCGATAACGCCGCGGACTCCGAATAAATGCTGCAATTTGTATGGCTGCAATTTTGAGCCTACCAGGGTCAACTGGCTCATTAAACCTTTTCCTTCGGCGAGTCATCACCACAGAGATACAGGGTCTGGACGAATTCAAATATCGCGAAATGAAGGCTTGTGAAAAGACCGCACTGTCAGGGCCTTGATCTTGAGCAGATTGCTACGTCGCGGGCAGTCGCGGTTGATGTTATCGCATTTCTGTTCTTTTCTGATGAGCGTGTGAGTGGCGGTCCGTGTTCTAGGCACACTCTATTTTGGACGTAAGTTGGAGAACTGCGAGAAAGCTGCGGGAACTTTTATAATCGCTATTGATCAGAACCAGTTGCTCCTTTCGCCTTTTGTGAAACCTGTTAAAACACAACCGAATCGGTATTCACAAATTTACAAAACGGAGTCACATTTACGGCAAGCACTGTGCGAAAGGTCGGGTTTGTATATCAGCCATATGTCTGTATGTGGTTTCTACATTTTGTTTTCCCGCCATGCAACCAATCTTTAACGTGTCTTTGCCGTATGACCACTCAATCCCTTCGGGTCCGGGTTACCCAGAAGGTGCTGTCGAACAACTTAATCAAGCCGTGTGAAGGAGGAGCGGAATGAACGCGAAGCGGCGCCAAAGCAGGCCCAAAGCACTCGCGCCCAAAACTACCGTCGCCGAAGCAGACGACAAAAGCCGACGGAATGCGTTCCGCCAACGCGCCCGCCGGTGCACGGGGAACGCCGGTGCTGCGCCATTCGCTGCGCCATCTACACTGTGCTCTGCGAGTGATGGACATTAAGAGCCCGCCGGAGAGAGCGAAGTCGGCGCTCCTGTTTATCTTGCTCCGTGGTCCCTACCTTCTACAACCCTTTCACCGCCACTGAAGTATAGTCCTCCGCCGAAATAAAATCTCTCTCTCTTTTCTCGCCTCGCCCAGCCAGTCAGTCCCAAAAACATACACGGACATCTTATATCATTATCGCCGGGAGCGCCTCCTTTACCCTCCTCCTCACCCATCACTCAATACACAAGACTCTCGAATCTGGCGCAGAATCCAAACACAGACTTACTTTCACCAACTGCTTTTCCCTACAACTGCACAACATGCAATACACCAAACACCACCTATCACCTCGTATGGGAGTGCGCCAAACATCCCAACCCAATTCCATCACCTACATTGGAGCAGTGGGAGCACAGGCTGACCAGCTTCCAGCTCGAGGATCAGGAGTACCTGATCTCCCGGGCGAGGGCTGCTGGGGGGCCTGAAGGCGGCCTGGACTGAGGCCACCACCCACTCTCCTTTCCCCCTCCCCTTTCCCTTAAAAATAAATGTTATTCCTCCTCCTCTCTTTTCTCTCTTTTCATCCCTTTTTGGTGGAACAACCTCCTCAACATCTCTGTTCTCCCTTTTCCCCACGCTGAAATCTGTGCCAGCATGCTGAGTATAGCACACAACTGATCACCAAGGACGAGGAACTCACCGTGAGGTTGCCAACTTGTGTCACCGGGAACTTGAGAACATTCTTGGCCGACAGCTTTGGCCAATGAAAGAGCACCTGAGCTTCCATAAGGAAACCCTGCGCTTCGCTGGTGTCCACTTTTAGCGTCATGTTGACGCTAGAAGGAAAGCAAAGGCAAACCACATTAACCCAGACCCCACAAAAAGGTGTTCCTTTTAAACACACATTACGACACATCAAACCACACAACAAAACAGCAAACGCTTCGTGAAGTGCCACAGGCAGTAGAAGCCCTGCCGAGAAGAAAGCGTTCCCCTTCCTTTTATTAAGTAATGAAGAAATTTAAAACTGTTACACAGGATGTGTACAACCTGAAGCTCCGAAAAGCAGGAGAGCCCTTCTTGAAAATAATTGGCCATCACCAGTCTAAATAACCCACTGCAGGTCTAAATAACAACGTAGGACCCTAGTACGAGTTTGTTGGTTGAAACGAATCACAACAGCGCGGTCAAAAACAAAACGAGACTACATGCGCAGACACGTACAGTCGTCAAAACTGTTAACAACAACAAAACACGAGGTGCCTGCCTACTCAGAGAGTGGCAGCTCACGATAGCCACAGCCGCATCTTTGGTGCCTGGTTATCGGCCCTCACGATGCTGCCCTACTGCACTCGGGTGCTTCAGCGCATGCTAACATCCTGGCTTAGCAGCCTGAGCGCTATCGTAAGCTGCCGCTCTGTGCATACGCTGGCACCTCGTTCTTTGTTGTTGTTAACAGTTTTGATGACTGTCTGTGTCTAGTCTTTCACCACATTTTCGTCTGCACTGTTGCGATTTGTTAAATTAACAAAGGAATACAGCGCAACAAATGTGCCCAGAGTTTTCCCACCCTCTTCTCTGTTTTCCTTTCCCTGCCCAGAGAGAGCCCCCCTCCCCTCCTCCGAGAGCTAGTTCAACTAAGAGGATCACAGAAGTGAAGGCACTCACATGTGTTTTCTGTCCTCTTGTAGAGCGAGCCAGCGACCATGGATGCTTTGGAACAGCTCCAAATCTGCGTCACCCACGTCAGTCGGGAGACTCAGCCCGGACAACCACTGATGACCCTCTGCAAATTGAAGAGGGGGAAAAAAAGGTGCACCTATCTCACGCAAGCGCTTCTCTTAACTTGCACAGCACCTGTAACCAACAAAGTAGCACACCACAACACACTGAAGTTTCTGAAAGGATGGGTATACAGTCCAACCCACTTATAACAATACCGGTTATAACAATATACTATAGGATGCAACAATGAAAAGTTGTGGCACCATCAACCTTGCTATATGGTATATGGTAAAATAAACCCCTTATAACAATGTCATTTTCCTTATTATTGGTTATAATATTTGAGCCTGACAGTATGAGCCCATGTAAGGCATAGTATTTGGAGATCTGTGAGAGATCATGGGTGCACTGTGTGTGACCAAGCATGACTTTTTAAGCATGAAATAGGTTGCGGCATCTTCTACCTCTCCAACACTCGCAAAAAGTTGGTGTCTTGTGTAGCCACGCTAGAGCACTGCATGGGCCCGGGCCGGCCCGAAAGCCCGAGCCCGACCTGGCCCGCGGGCCGGGCCGGGCCGCCCGAAGTCGATGTTCGGTGGGCCCGGGCTGGGCCCGGAATCAATGCCGCGGGCCCGGGCCGGGCTCGGGCTCGACCCCGTGGGCCCGGGCCGGGCTCGGGCTCGATGCCGCCGTGGGCTCGGGCCGGGCTCGGGCTTGAATTCATAGGCACGGCGTTAATAGGTCCGACGCGAAGTGTAGAGAAGAGCTTAAAAATGAATATTCTTGGTTTATTTTTGCGCGCTTCTTGCTGTTAGTTGTACGCATTGTTTTAAAAACGTGTTTTGCTAGGTCTGATGTTCACTATACTGTAATTTTAGTGACATTTCTTGTACTGCATCAAGATTTTATAATTTGGTGTATAACATACCAAAGATACGATTACCAGGAATTACAAGGATTACAAGATATCCTGGAGCTGTGCACCTATGTCTATGTATGTACACGTGTGTTTTAGATGTCGCATCAATCAAAATGCGGCTGCCGTGGCCGGGAATCAAACTCGCGTGCCAGAGAAACACCACCGCTTAACAACCACTGCAGGTGAAGTATTTCAACGCGCGCACATACTCGTGGATTCAAATGCGGATCAAAAAAATTCAGCAATACCAACTTGTGTCCGAGACAACCACGTGAAGTTGCCAAGAGTATGGTAATCAAAGGTGATGGTGTCTCTCGTCTAAGAATACGAGCTATTGTTACACCGATGTGGCGTGAACTGCAGACGGTGAAAGCTAAACTACATGTACTTTTAAACCCTTATTTTTTGCGTTCAGTTCATGACGTGCTTGTACAGCACTAGATGCCCCGTCTGATTGCCCGGAATATAATAAACAAACTTTCTTCAGCGTCAAAGACCGGGCCTGGTCACACATGCGCGGTCGCTCCCTAGGCCAAAAAATAAATTACCGGGCCGGGCCGGGCCTGGGCTTGAGATGGCGGGCCCGGGCCGGGCTCGGGCCAGGCTCACTTATGAATGCCCGGGCCCGGACCGGGCTCGGGCTAGGTGTTATGGGCCCGGGTCGGGTTCGGGCTTCGCGGAGCGGGCTCGGGCCGGGCTCGGGCCTTAAAATCAGGCCCGTGCAGTGCTCTAAGCCACGCTATACCTGCAGGAACAGACCTTTTGACTGCCCCTGTCATCTCCTGCGGTCAGCTGGCCCAAGCAGTAAAGAAAGGCAGAGGGCAGCTCTTCAACACTGTCCAGATTAAAATAAAGCTACATTGGGGTAAAGGCCACTGTTGATTATTGACGTTAAAAAAGGCAGCAAACAAACCACTTTCGAACATGCAATCCACCAATCGTTAAAAAAAGAAACTGTCAAGGATTTGATGCGGAGGCTTCCTCCTGTGTGAAAGACAGTGGACTTTTCCAGGGGCCCTGTGGAGTTGGTTATCACATGCATGTTTAAGCCTGGGTGGTCGGCCATGCAGTTGCATCTCTGTTTTGTAAATACTGTGTGAAAAACGCTAAATGCTTACAAAAGTAACTTTTTCTGCCCAGCCCTGTTATAAAAATTACTGGTTAGAACAAGAGCTCTTTTGAGGCACTTCAATACTGTTATAAGTTGGTTACACTGTATATTAGAAATTGTAATCGAAATTTAATTTTTTTTATTATAAAACGCATCATTTGAAACACCACATATAATTTCAATACCTTCAGCTGAATTTCTTTGATGGTGCTGCCGATAACTAAGTCAGTCTTGCTGAACTAGGATAAACTCAGGCCCACATTTTACAGCCCCCACATGCACCTACATTTTTACAGCATCTTAATCTAAGCATGCCTTGAAGTCCCAGAGGTATACAAGATTCATAAAATCAATAAACAAAAGTCCACGAAAAATACCTGCTACGACATCAAGTTTAAGGGGGCACATGGGTCTTTGATCAAAAAGTTTATTTTTACAGTTATTATGATAAAAATTGGGGGGCGCATGTAGTTTCTCATTCTGATTGTAGATATAGAATTTGTTTTTGAGTAAAATGATTATATTCAAATTTATTTGGATCTTTATATTCAATTTTTTGACAGCCTTTGTAAAAAAACTGCTGGAGGGATGCAGCTAAACAGGGAACCAGTGAACTGTACACAAATCAAGGAGTGCAATAAGACTAACATTATCGTTCTATCTGGTCTGTAGCAGAAGTTACGACCATTTGAAGTTTGGGCCTGGATGGCAAAACTGATTTTTCTGGTTGCCACCTTTCAAGCCCAAACTTCAAATTGTCGTAGCTTCTGCTACAGACCAGATAGAATGATAATGTTAGTCTTATTGCACTCCTTGATTTGTGCACAGTTCACTGGTTCCCTGTTTAGCTGCATCCCTCCACCAGTTTTCTTACAAAGGCTGTCAAAAAATTGAATATAAAGATCCAAATAAATTTGAATATAATCATTTTACTCAAAAACAAATTCTATATCTACAATAAGAATGAAAAACTACATGTGCCCCCCAATTTTCATCATCATAACTGCAAAAATAAACTTTTTTGGTTTAAGACCAGTGAGCCCCCTTAAGTGCAGTGCACACGCTTCTCAAAGCAACTTCGCCATAGTCCAAAGACTAGGTTAAAGCCCCCTCCGAGTGCTTCTTCCTTACTCTGATTGATGGTAGGGTTTAACGCGCCGACGCAACGCAGGCGATGAGGCGCGCCGTAGTGGAGGGCTCCGGATTAATTTTGACCACCTGGGGATCTTTATCGTGCGCCGAAATCTCGTGCACACGGGCGTTTTTGCTTTTCGCCTCCATCAGAAAAGCGGCCGCCGCGGCCGGGAATCGAACCCGCGACCTCGTGCTCAGCAGCGCAACGCCTTAGCCACTGAGCCACCGCGGCGGGTGCTTCTTCCTTACTCACCCCATCCCCTGCAGTTTATGAGAAAATGAATTGCAAATTCTTTTATCTTCCCCTCTTGATCGCATTTCGTGCAATTCAATCCCTGTTTGTTTCACCAGCATACTGCTATCATTTTGCTGAATGCTTCCATCACCTTTACTGGCAATAAGAAAAGAAACAAAAAGAAACCCCAAAATTTACTTAACACTAACATGTCTTGAACTCTGCAGGGTTCTTCTTACCTTCTTTTTTCTTCTGCCACACCAGATGACTTTTATTACTTAACATTCACTCTCAAGGCTGACAGATTGCCCATTATTCGACACTTTACGAGAAGGCGGGTTCAATTCCCGGCCATGGCGGCCGCTTTTCTGATGGAGGCGAAAAGCAAGAACGCCTGTGTGTTCAAGATTTCGGCGCACGTTAAGGATTTCCAGGTGGTCAAAATTAATCTGGAGCACTCCACTACAGTGCGCCTCGTCACCTGTGATGTGTAAGCACTTTAACCCCACAATCAATCAATCAATCAATCAGTCAATCAATCTATACACACTTTCAACTGCAATTCATATTCAAGCTGCGATTCAACCCTATTCCCCTAATGCTCGTCTACCCATCCACGAAAGCCCTCATCACTAAGCACAGTGTAGTATCGGCCTCACCAGTCGTTCCTGTTGGCAGGCCACTGTAGCATTTTTGCTTGCATTCCCGCCTTGGATCAAAGTACAGCTTCCCTGCCTGCATGATGGAAAAGAGGGGAAGTGCGAGCCCAATCAGAAATTTTGCATGTGAGAGGGGCAGCTTGATTATGAATTCATCACACGCACAAATACTTACGGGGCACATACGAGCGCCACTAAATGCTGAATGTGAAGGGATCAGAAATGCGTTAGCATTGGCACGCAATACATATGTGCACTGGGAAAAAAAAAGTGCGCTTTGTTGAAATCAAACAAGGAAAAACAAAACAAAACAACAAGCTGAATTGACGTACAGGATGCATTCGGAAGAAACTACAACATAAATGTGCGCTTTGCTAAACTTCTGAATATTGCCACCCATTCTCACCCGCCAACTTGCAGCCCAGCTGAACTGCTTAATTCTCACTGCTAGGACGAGATCAAGGTCAGTGACGTTCCTTAGGGGAATTTCCCCTCTTTTGGGGAATTTTCGGCTGCAATTTTTGCCAAAAGGGAAAATGGGAATCTTAAATGTAATCAGAGAATTTTAGGAGTAGTAGTGGAGTAAAAAGGAAACATATTGCCAGTAAACCGGACCTTGCATCATTTATTGCTTTTTCTTTTAAAAAGTTTCCTTAACACTTCGTCGGATTCATGTTCACATATCCACAGTCATGTTCCCACAAGCCACAAGCATACAAGGCCGCTTCCAATTCAGTTCAGAAAATAGGAGGGAGCATAGAGTATAGAATAATCGAGGAGAAAGTGCAAGTAAAGCGTGAAGCGGCGACAGCTAAAGGGCTGTGCCTGTTCGCATGTATTCCTGTGCAATATACAAAAAGGTATTTTGGGTGCGGCCTTGTCCGTGTGCTGCCTACAAGAGACGGCGGCAGCAATCCCGGCGCTGAGCTTAAATTACCTCAATTGCCTAACAATGTCTTGTTATTTTCAATACCGGCAGTTGTAGCTTAGAGCTTTGGCATGCGAAGTAAGCACACTGGGTGGTACAAAACGAGAAATGCATAGTCAAATGCTGCTGAGGCTACGTGAAGTACACATATGTGGCACTGGCTAATCTCCGAAACGGAACCGGAATCTACATGAACATTTATCAACATCAAAAAGAGAATGCCGGGAAATTTGCAGGGAATTCTTCAAAAACCGGCTGGAAAAAAATGCTAAAAAAAATAGGGAATTTCTGAGCCTAGAAATGGGCATTTTTCTCGTCAGTACGGTACGTCACTGATCAAGGTTGCACTCACCCAATTCTTGCTCCTTGGCTGCAGCACCGGTGAAGCATTCTGAGTCACTTCAAAATAAAACCTAGAATCTTCTGGAACAGTCTGCACAGAGGTTACCGTCATGGAGTGCGAAAAGGTGCTGTGAATGTACAGGTTCTGCGACGACACCTTTCCCTGCGGGGGGCAAGGGACAATTGAACAGATGTTAGGCGGCACCCATTGCTGCAACCTCTGTGGTCGGCAGAGCATGCTCTTCACACGGTCTTAATCCAGAATAACTAACCCCTACTGTCACATAAAGCACAGTCTTGCTTAGCATATAAACAACTAGTGAGTAAGCAATTGTCTCGTTTCTAAGTATTGTCATACACCTCAGAAACGTGTGTAAGGGCTGCCTTGAAACTCAACGTACACAAATCCAGTTCTTTGTTGACAGAAGCTGCAGGTTTATAAGCATTTTCCAGATTAGGACATCAAGCTAGGACCATGCATTTTTCTCCCCAACTCAAAGCATGTACACTAGAACAAATTTCACAACACTTTCTGTACTCCAAACTAGGTAAACAGTGTCTTCTACCCTATGCTCTGCCCTTTACTTGGGCAACTGAGAAGAGGCACGTCAAATAAATAAAAGCTTCCTTAAGGTTTTTCCCCTCAAACCCCGATGACCAATGGATTTCAGATGACACAAAGCAAAACGCCACTTCTTAGGTGGCTTTGTTCAGCAACCTGAAAGAGAAGCCAAGACTGACCAATAAACAAGACAACTTACAGGAAATGCGTTCTCAAACACGATAGGGTCTGACGTGAGGCTGCCTTTTGCTGTTCTCATTGTAAAGTGAACCTTGAGAACCTGTCAGAAGAAAAGAAAATAAAGCCATTCCACTCGATGTGAAAGCTGTCGGAAGTGCAGAGTAGTGGTTCGCCATAGTGGGCTATGCCACCGTTATCTGCTCACTTTTACCACCCATCACACTCTTTGCCGCCCTGTCTCATTCCTCTCCTGATGAATTCAACGGAGAGGTTTGTCCAACACATTTCAAATTTCCCGCCTTTGCAGCGCTCGCGCGCCCCCTGCCTGAAACTGCGCCAGCGGGAACTCTGTTCTTTTTGTGCCTGCTTTTCTTCCCGCATGTGCCGGCGTTGCACTGCCACTTTTTTTCGTTTACTATCACAAAAACCAACCCAACAAGCATTCCTAACTAAATGAACATGGGCACTGCCGGATAATTACGTATATTTTGCCTCAAATGTGCCTGCGCTAAACAACGGGGAGATGTATGACAAGTGCCAGTGGTTCACGAGTTTTGAACGCATACGACTATATGAACCACTCGGCTTTCGAAGCCTCTGTGGGAAGCCGTTACGATAGAACGCCGTGTGGCTCTACTTGGGTCCAGCGAGCAAGCTACGACTACAAGGCGAGTGCCCCAAAGGTGCTCTGCACTTTAAAAAAATAGAAAATCCCATGATCTTCCCGAGAATGCACGCAGAACGCAGAGACAACAGATAACTTACCTCGTGGTTCGTTTCAATCACAGCCTCGCCCCAGAACACTCCCTCAGTTTCCGGCGCTGTGATGGTGATGCGAAAAAGCGCATAGTGCAGAGGCAGCAAGCCCACCTAGGCGTAACAAAATACAACGTCACTAAACAAACGGAAGTTGCACTGTTCAGTTCAACGCGCTCGCCACAGAACTTCAGCTCCCCTCTGTTGCATAGACAAGCTATACAAACGAAGGATCCAACCCACCTGCCTCACAACACTCGAAAAGTTGTAGTTTCCGACCAGCGTGCTGGTGTTTTCGGCCTCCGTGGCCAGCTCGACCACCGTCTTCGTCATGTTTGTGCCCCACTGTTTAATCACCACCTGCAGAGTTAGCGCACCGCATGAGCACTAAAAGATGCAAAGAATTCCAGAATTTTTCCCGTCCTATTTGGATGCCAGCTTTTTGTCACAGCCCTTAGGACATTACACTAAGTTACATGCTAAGGGCCCTCAGCATGTTACTCTTGTCGTGTCTTTCTTGCCATCACTAAATAAATAAATGATGACAAGCATCACTTCTTGAAATGTATAATCGAACTTCCAATCCGCATAAAGAACTGATACTGAAAAACACTAACTCAGGCTCACACCCGTCCTTTGTGCTCATAACACAGCTTTATTGAAAGGCTGTGGAAACTAAAACATTAGCAGGGTGGGAGCACTGCTTATTGAATCAAGTCAATCTTCATTCTTTATATTTTCAAATGGAAGCGGCCTGCCTTTGTACTTTGAATACGATAGCGGAAATGTCTGCACAAAAAACTTAATCAGTTATGCAAGGATGAAAATACCCTTTTCAAAATGCCATCAAAATGTTGGCACGTCTTCAGCTCGCAGCCTGAGGTTTGAGATCTGTCGAAGTGTTGCTCTACTTATTGACTAGTAATTGCAATGCCCCATAGAGTTTCATACAATAATAACTAGAGGGGAAACTGGCACTAGCGTCAACGTGAACTCCGTGGCGGTGTTTACGCTTCAATGGGAATGCTGGGTAGTTCTGGAACCGGATTGTGTAGGATCGAAGCGGGCTTATTGTTGCGCAAATGGTGTTTTTTTTGGGCAAAATACTCTTATTGCATGATTCGCTGTTTACAAATTACCGTATTTACTCGCGTAATCCTCACACTCGCGTAATCCTCGCACCCCGAATGTGAGCCACCAAAACTTGAATTTTTTGGTTCCTCGCATAATCCTCGCACCCCCAACTTTGCAGCGGCGAAAGTTGCCCGCTCGCGAAACCCGCATGGCGCACGCACTCTCCAACGCGCGCCCTCCCCCGCCGCCTCTCCGTTCGGCGGAGAGCGCTGTGTATCCTAGGCCATCCAGGCTCCCTAACAACCTGCATAGCTACTCCCTAACAGGAGCCCTAACACACTACTCGCACTTTCCTTGAGCCGTTTTCGCGCGTGTTTCGCGTGCGCTCAACTAGACGGTGTTCGTGCAGCCCGCTGTCGTGTCGTGTCGCCGTCGTGGTCCCGCCGTTGAGCGGCAGCAGTCAGTGAGTCACTCGCGTCAGTGGTGGATAGCTCGCTGCCGTTTTGAGAACTTTTTTATCTAATTGTTTTGTGCTTGGTGCCACTTCGCCATGGGGAGGAACGCCAGCTACACTGCCGCTTTCAAATTGAAAGCGAAAGAGTACGCGATCGAAAACGGCAACCGTGCCACAGGCAGGCACTTCGGCGTCACCGACTTCAGCGTGCGTTACTGGAGTAGGGCACGCACATACGACGACGAGATAGGGCGCGCGCCAGAAAGCAAAGGCGGCAATTTCATGATCGCTGATCAACGGGAGACTGTTTACGTTGTAAATAATAAAATAAAAAGAAATAGCTGCTGTTGGCAACACTGAGCTTACCTATACAAAAAACGACCGCTACATTTAGCGGGATTGGCATAAGGCAAATTGGCAACACTGTGCACTGGATTTTTTTTTTTTCGCATAATTCTCGCACCCATAACTTTGTATTGACTTTTCCGAAAAAAAAGTGCGAGGATTATGCGAGTAAATACGGTACATGAAAAACAAGAAAGTTATTGACCAAAAACTGGTTTTGTACGAAATAAAACGGTGCGTTTAAATAAAAAGTAGACACGGAGTTGAGGAGGTTTGTGGAGTAGGTTTGCCATTTGCCGCAAACTACAGCAGGGCACAGACTTCTTTAAAAACTATTTGTAAAAGTTTTGGCACTTGTAGTTTTTAGCACTAAGAAACATTTTGTGCACCTAAAAAAAAATAAACCAATCACCTTTGCAGAAGTTATTCTAGTCTTAATTAGTGACATTCATCAAGCTGCGTTCCTATCAGCCGCCGGTACTGCTGGTTTACGCTGTAGGAGCCAGCGTTCGCACAACGAGTGTGGCTGTTCCAAGCGATTCGCAACCGTCGTCAGCTTTGACAATACATTGCTCTGCTGGATGAGCAGTGCTGCAACTCCTAATTCGCAGGCAACTTCGCCGCATACAGCGCCGTCATTTGTGTTCTCATGCTCGCTGTGCCAGCAGTGAATTCATAACCCACCCGATTCACAACTATAGTTACAAAACATTCCCACTCAGGGTGGCGTCAGTGTGCGTGCAGCATTGAGTTCAAGGAGAAACATATTTTTGAACGCTTCTTCCAACATAGGCAAATGCATTCATGCAAGCCAAAAACGAAAACAAAACTGGATGAACAATTCAATCCATAATAACTTCCATAAGCCATCAAGTGCCAATCCGAATCCAGAACTACCCATCACGCCCATTGCGGTGGATGATCCCAGCACCATATTCCTCTCTAGTAGTTACTGTATTTACCATAGTAGTTACTCTAGTAGTTACTCTATGGCAATGCCCTACCCGGGAAGATGAATAGTGTAGGATGCACTGCAAAAAAGGCCCTGTTGCCTCCTCCAGGGAGAAAAAAAAAAAAAGTACTAAGAGCTTTTAGCACAACTTGAGAAAATGCAGCACAAAATTTTTTTTCAGGTTGTGGGCAAACGGGTAAATAGCTACATCGATTCTTAATCCAAGCTGAAGCAAACTAGCATTGGCATACCAAATTGTGTCAAATTTTCAGTGCAAGTAATGTGAGGAAGACAAGACATTCCCAGCGTGCTAACCTCAATGGGGTTCTCGTTGATGACCACAAAGAACATGCTGCGCTTGTTTCCAATGCCCAGGGTGCCAAAGTCCAGGAAGGACTCATTGTTGACGGCATGGTGCAACCTCTGCCGACACAGGAAAGAAAGGAAGCAAGCTCAACACCATTAGCCATCTACTTAAATGAATAAAAAAAAAAAGGGGAGAGAAAAACTGGACTGGCAGGGGCCTCGTTCCCCGAGCAATCGAGGTCCTTACGCTGGAAAAGCTGGCAGCTCGCAACACTGGCACGGTTGCTTACCAGCGTCAGCCTGCCGCTGTAACACGTGAGCGGAATGTCAAAGTGAGAGACGTTTGTGTGCAGTCGAAGCGTCGCATTCAGCTGCAGGGCAGACTTCTGCGGGTGGAACTTTAGGTACACCACGGGCTTCGTTTCGTTTGGCTGCAGAACCGTCGATGAGTTGAAAATGACCTGCAAAGCCCGGCATGAGGGATGCTACTGTTGTGCCCATAGATACCCTGAGACACACGAGCTAAAGAAACAAAAAGGCATGGTGCCCACGACTTCAATTACTGTAGCACAGACAGCTACTAAATTTGGGAGTAATTAAGACATGCCTCCCCTTACAACATAAAATAAAAATCTGCCCACTCTTGCAGAAATCTTGTCAAAAAGACAGTTTATTTGCCTATTCCGCTGCGGATAGTAACTACATGGGTCACCAAATAGCATGATGTACATAATGTGGTCTCTTTAGAACTAAGCATGCAAGTTCATTACACAAGGTGCACTACCACATTTCTTAACTAATATAAAGTCCACGCACCAAACATAGTTATTAATCTAGCACATCAATTTTCCACTATAAAGACTAACCAATAAACTTCCAGGGCTGCCGATGTTGCACGATCTTCCAAACCACAGAGCTGGGCTAGTTGGATACTAGTATTCTTAATGAAAAACTACCAACAGTGCAACAAGTTGACTGGACAAAAACATACGGAAAGACAAGACAAGTGGTAACTTGCAATGAACTTTTATCAGAACAAATATGAACAGAACTAAACAGCCCAAATACAACAAACGTCATACCCCTGTCGTAGTATATACTGTTCTGTTTTTTTTTTTTTTTTGACAAGGTGTGGCAAACACTAAGCTTAGGGAATTTGCGTACTTATGGGAAAACCATGTCTTAGTCGCTTTTCCTCTCTTCCTCTGCCGCATCTTCCTGGAAGGCTTCGTCTGAGAGCACACCGCAATTTCACTTCGACACAGTGACTGATTGATTGATTGCAGGGTTTAACGCGCCGGCGCAACGCAGGCGATGAGGCGCGCCGTAGTGTAGGGCTCCGGATTAATTTTGACCACCTGGGGATCTTTAACGTGCGCCTAAATCTCGTACACACAGGCGTTTTTGCTTTCCGCCTCCATCAGAAAAGCGGCCGCTGCGGCCGGGAATCGAGCCCGCGTCCTCGTGCTCAGCAGCACAACGCCTTAGCCACTGAGCCACCGTGGCGGGTACTTCAAGGAGCCATGAAGAGAAAATGCAAGTTGGTTTTATTCGAAAGATTTCGTGTTTTATAGTGCCCCCAGCGCTTGTCCGGATACAAACGGTGCTTTATTCACTAAGAAATTAAACAATTTAGGTTAAAATTTTGATTTTTCCGCTCAATCGTGCGTTTTCGTGGCCCCAAGTGACATCACGGGAACCGACCGCTCTGCAGCCTAGAGTACCTTCATTCACGCATCCGCCGTACAGGGTAGAGACACGTAACGCTGGCGCCGCCATGTTCGGTTGCTCGCTCGCCTCCGAAGCAAGTCATTGTGTCAAAACCGCGCTAAAATTATCGCCGCAACGCAGTTTACTGAAGAAGTTTGAATCATATTGTCTGTTTCGCGTTGCTAGGTCTCGTGGGAAACGAAAAGAATAACGCGTTGAGCCCGTTGGCCCAATTGCGGCGGCACGGGACCGTTCAAAGGTTGTCTCCACCCTGTAGCGGTGTTGGTTTGTTCCCGCGTTTCTTTACGTTCCGTAACCTAGATGGCGCCACCATACCGTGGCAAGCGTTTGGTTTGTTTTTGCCCGCATTTAATTAAACCTGGCTTGTTTTTGTTCTGGGAGAAAATATTCGTTCCCTGAAACAGTGCTCGCTCGACAAATGGGGTCACGTAAGACACCGTTGCTTGCGTCAATCGGCCAGTGTCGTCTGAGACAACCCCAAGCCCCGTAGTACTGTGCAGCTAAACCAAGCATGCTGTGCGCAGTACGAACAGCAGAACGCATCAGTACTTCTATGTTTACATGTGCTTTCGTAACTTCCACTGTTTGTCCCATCATTCCTATTGCTTTGTAAAGAATGTGCCCTAAATTTAAGCGCAAATCGCTCGTTCGTCTAGTTTGTAAGCTCTTCCTAATTTGCGTCTGCTTCTGCCAGCCTCCGCCAATCGCAGAGCTTAGCCCATGTGACATCACAGGTTCTGTTGCGGGAAATGAGCTGGTGGGTCGCATGACCATTCCCGTTTTTCCAAATTATGTAGCTTATTTGAGCGAAGTTTACGTTAAAAGTGGTGTCGGTATGATTCTAACGAGAGAATCTTTTGAATGAACCAAACTTGTGTTTTCTCTACATGGCTCCTTTCAACACAGAGACCAGCACATAAGGCAAGCTGTCCAAGCCCACAAGATTAAAAAGCTGATCACACGCACATCTGCCAGCCGTCTATTTTTTTGTTGAACAAGGAGGTAAAGTACTTGGAAGCCTCGCTAGAGTGAGCACTTCATTCATCTATGGCTGTATGGATTTTGCTTTCATCCTCCGCGATCAAGAATCCGTGGCTGTCAGCATTTTCTTTTACATGAGCGGCTAAGTATCCCCGATGTATGATGCTTGATGTGCACATATTTTGGTCACACGGTTATATTGACTTATTTTTTAAAATAAAAACTAGCTGCGAGTCACCGCTTGTCATGTTTTTGTACAGGTTTATGCCCAGTCAAGTTGCTGCATGGCTTTTAAACACTATCGCATTTACATCTAGACCATAGGAGCTCTTTCAAAGATTTAGTTGTTCAAGTTGAAGCAACAAGTGGAAACTTTTGCCAGCCTCCCAGATCGTAATGCAAGAAGCCAGTGCCTGCTTACCGTAAAGTGGGGCTGATTTTCCGGCTGAAGTTCTATACTGTGAATGACAACCGGCACCGGGAAAGTGTTGGAAATGTTCAGTGGCCTGATGTCCGACTTGCTAAGACTCTTGGCCCTTCCTATGTAGAACACTGTGCCACTCACGTTGTACTCTAGTGACCTAGAAGATACACACAAAGAAAGAAAAAAAAAGTTCACGCTTAATTCCTGTTGCAAAGGACGGTGAGAGCATAAATTATGATCACAGGCGACACACGCGCACGCGTGCACGCACATGCACACCAGTACACACCGCAGTGCAATTATCTTCCCTACATATATTCTAGAAGCAAGCATTCTTTCCTACCACCTGTGATAAATGACGAGAGGCAACAATTTTCGCAACAATTTTCACAATTTTCGCTAATTAACCACACATAAATAAAAACAAAAGAGCAATTAAATCCTGCTAAATCAAAACAGCAGGCCTCCAATTAACTCTCTCTTTAGCACGGCATTTCACACAGCGGTGTGGCTATAGCCAGATCAGCTAATCATCTCACTTGGTGGGATACAGGCAGGAGTTTCCAGGAGGCAACTTGGCCACTTACCCATTCATAAAATATAGATGGAATGGTATCGTCAACTTGTACTGATTGTTTTTTGACTTCACCACAATCTTTCCAGAACACTGCTTCAAGTGCTTTACTTTCGAGGCTGCAAGAGCAAAAGAAAGGCAGAGGTCAGGGCACGAGCAAACCCACTCATACCCACGACCATTTAAACTGTCACTGAAGTAGTACTAAATCAGGACAGCCAAAAGCAGCACAATGATTACAATTCAGTCTAACCACTTTCTAAGGTTTTTTTCCATTGAGGTACATCAGCAGCAAAAGAAAAAAGAACGTGTGTCTCATGACCCTTAATTGAAAAAGCTAGTGCTCCCTCAGATCAATTTATGCGTAAAATTGTACCTCAGACTCCATCAAAAAACAAAAGTCTGTCTACGTCAACAGGGGCAATATTTTATCAAAATACAGTGTGATTGTATAGTTTTTTGCAATGCATTTCTGCCTGTGTAGAAAGCAAATTTAAAATTGTATAAGATCAGCTTTTTTAAGAATCTGCCTACGTGTATTTTCTTCTATAACATTAAGGTTTCACATTTGGCTCACTTAATAATCTGACAACAGATAAGACTCAACAATCTTGACTACACTTGACTAAACATGAACCTTGATATGCAACAACCATTTGTTAATATGTGGTTTTTGTTGGTAGAAAAAGAAATACTAGTTTGACCTTTTCCGTTTATTGAATTGATTTCTTACTGATGTGAACTTTTCTCAAACATCTGCGTGATTCTCAAATGCACGTTGCCAGTGATCTAATGGACAACATATGGAAATGCTTTTTTTTAAAACCTCCCAAGTGCACCTGCAGGATTTTACTGGAACAATGCAGAAAAATGTCTTTGAGAAAAGGGGCTACACAGGACCCAATACATTTGACGAGCTCAATTTCTGGCCCCAGCCTACAACAACTGAACTCACCAAGTCAGAGCCTGAATGTTCAAAGAAGGTTTCAAGTGATACGCCACTTCTGTTTTCATCCTGTCGTCTTTGTGCTGTTACACCATGAATCTGCGCCAACTGGCCCAATCCTATTATTCTACTTCCTATTACACAGCTTTTGCTGCATGGCGTTTACTTTGCACCCCGATCTCATGCCTCTGGACACAGAGTTGTGCAAGTTCGAGCGCTGAACACTTCCCCGCACTCGCACAAATTAAGTCAACAGCATTTGCTCACGGATCGCACGGCAACTGCAGGCATTGGACCACTACGAACAGCCTTTTCAACCATGCCCAACTGGGGCACACCACAAGGAGTGGTTCTTTCCCCAACATTATTCAATATAGCCATAAACAAGCTTTGTGCCCTATCTCATGACTTTAAACATCAAGCGCTCTCGGACAAACTGTGTACTTTTAAATACGTTAAAACATCAGTATTTCACTGAGGGACATTGCACTTTCACACAAAACCAGCATGAACGACACAGAGTAGATGAAGGAAGGGGACCGCTCACGAATGTAGGTGACCGTCGCCACTTGGGTCGGCCGCACAGTGTCAGCGGGCACCTTGGTGGGCGTAAACTTCACCTCGACTGCCTCGTTCACCGGGGTTACAATGACATTCTGCCAAGCACAGACAACCACCCGTTTCTCAAGTGCACCCCTCGCAAAAAGAGCAGCAGCAGCAGCGGCTTCAAAGAGCACATAAGAACATGGCCCTCACGCCGTTCCCCTAAGCTCAACAGCTACTACATCCCTTACGACTTCCACTAGCTCTAGTAAAAAAAAGATACAACAAAATCGCTCCGAAATTGCAAGCACTACAGCAATATTTGCTCAAGGTGCACATGACACTTCAAAGCCTTCACTGTGGTCGAACGAATGAGTGAATATGCTTTATTAACAAGCAGGCACAAAGCCCTGTGAGGGGAAGGAGGTTAGCAGGAAGGGGAAGAAAGGGGATAGCCCAAAAGTTCATTGTGGCACCATAAGCCTTTCATGGGAACCTTCATTCTTGTGTGCCCCCCTAAAAGGCATGGTCAGGTCTGCTATATGCTGCTTCGTAGAGACCACTTTAGTGAGTATTGGCCTACTGCTCCCTGTAAGGATGCGTTACTTTGGAGTAGATGCAAGTGTGCGTGAGCATTAGATGGCCATGGTCATTTACCAATAATGTCACTTGAATACATACCCCTTGCTCTGAAACGGCTCATCAAGGAGCGTGTATATATATACTAAACTTCCACTCTGAGTTAGCGGCACTAACAGAGCAGGCTGCACTTAAAGAAGTACTGACACCAAAATTTTATGTTCCTTTTTTATTGCTTTTATCGATGCTTAACGGATACTCGAGCGCGCGAAAATTAATTACACTGGACGCCCTGAAAATTTCCTGTTTCGGTTTCCCACGCTTTCAGCCCGGAAGGCATGTATGACAGCACCACGTCATGACCTCACCGTTTTTTGTGGACATCAAAACACTGCAGAGGTCGGTAGAGGCAGTTTCGACCGCCCCGCTGCCAGAGCTTAGCTGCTGAGCTGCCTAAAGGCATTTAGGCCTACCATCGCAGCAGACAATTGACCACCACTTTCAATACAAGTCCTGATGGTGATTTCTATCGCGATTCTTGGCTATATTATTGGCTTCTTTCCAGCGTGTGGAACGTTGTTTTTGGCAAGAGTGCCTTTCTGGGCAGCAGTTACGCCTGTAGCTCTGGCTACGTGCAAGAGTTATGAATGCACCAGTGCTCAGTCCCTGCTCGCCAGGCAGCGTGTGTGAAGTGACATCACAAGTTTCTGACGAGCGTTGGAGGCACATGGCTAGGCCACTTCGTTTCTCTACCCTGGAGTGATATCACGCTGACGTCCATTTGCTGAGTGCCGCTCCACGTGCTGTTCTGTTGGCGTGATAAACGAGATCAAATTGAAGTATGTTTCACGCGTTGCAGGCTGCTCATATTTCAGGCAGGGTATTCTGTTCAGTAAAGGAAGAGAACTGGGTAATAATATTAACACCAAAATTTGGTGTCAGTACCCCTTTAAGAACAATGTGAATAGAATCATGTACAGGGGTGAGACAGGTGAATCAGATTTGGGAGCAGTTTTTGGAGCAGCAAAATCTCGATTTTGGAGCAGAAGAAGAACCCTGATTTGGAGTAGAACGACATTTGTCACCTTAGGAGCCTAAAAATCAAATTTTTTGGCAACTAAAAGGGAGGGGGGGGGGAGTGCACTTTTTAATCGATTTTGAACATACATATGACTGAAACAACCTTCCAATAAAAACTTTTCTACCATAGTATCTCAATGTACGAATTGCACTACCTTTTCAGAAACCATTTTTAAACTCTTAGCCGTTGAGAATATTGAATTGAAAAAATAAGCAATTGTAAGGCATTTTTATTATCATGTGAATGCTGGAATTATTATTTTTGTAATCCCAGACAGGGCTTTACGCACAGGTGTAGAGCCACGGCAAAAGTTGCGCAAAGCGAGGTGACAGTCGTCGCACCCCACCAGCCCTCCCATTTCAATTCCCAAGGTGCGGGTTCACTACAATCGTAATTTGCATAACGTTGGTATGTTCAGCAACCTCACCTTTGGCAAAAAAATATCACTTCAGATAGATAAACCATCATTACTAGCGTGCAATATCAGCCCGTCCCGCTATCGGACACAGCTTGAACATTTTACGGCGGAGTAGCCTGCACTGCCACTTCTCCAGTGTCGATCGTTCCATTTCCGCCGCTCGCAAGCTTGCTGTCAGAGGCAGCAACAACTCCGCGTTTTATAACACCGCAATAAGTCCAAAATTTCAACTCAAGTCCGAAACATGGCAAATTCATGAGCAGCTCGTTGTTTTTGATGAACTCCCGCCATTCGAGCCGCGCAACTTCCCGCAACAGATCAAACGACTACATGTAAATCCAGCCACCCCCATAACCCAAACCACAGTAGAAATTGGCGAAGAGCACTCTGCCTGAACCATGAACACCTGCTTTGCCCGGCGGCCATGTTTTCCAATCTTCATCACACCAAGAAGGCGGCGCCCAGTGACGTCGTTCCAGAGACACGGCGCTCCGAAAATTTCCGTTTTTTCATCAATTTGCACTACAGTTTGTCCCATCAGTACACATAAGTATTTTTTCTACAGGACTTTGCAATGGTTTTAGATGGGAAACTTTAAAAACTCACAGAATATAACATGTGCAACCCGGCATTGTGACTTTCGAAAAAACAATCTCAGGATTTTTTTTTTTTTTTTGAATCATCAATCAATTAAACCCTCACAAGCAGCGTCACCTTGGGGGTGCTGGAAAATTATGCCGTCTATAAGCATTTTCCCCCACTGAAACTGACAGGAGCGTTAAAATCCTTGCCTCTCAGGCTGTTTTGGAGCAGTTTGGCGTAATTTTTAAAATTTTAAAGCTTTTGGAGCAGCCTGGCGCAGGAAAACAAGTTTGTATCAGAACTGCGCAATATCCGCAGCTGTCTCACCCCTGCATGTATAAACATTGCTGTGAAGTCCAGGCAAAGACAAATGCGCCTTTGCTGAAGCTTGCACTAACCAAGGCAGCTACTTGCACATGAAAATGAAACAGGCAAGCAAGATAATTAGAAGATAGAACCCTATATTCTGGTCACAGAAAAGGTTGCTTTGGCGATTAATAAGCACACTAGAATAATCAGCTCGCCTATGGGGACAAATGCCTCTGCCTACATGTTTTATTAGAGCTGCACACGTACAAAAAGCCAGAGGAGGACAACACACAGCGACCCTGCTAAAGAAAAACAGAGCCACGGCTTTGCTAGCGTCAACTTACAGTAATGTAGAGCTGCTTTGGACCCGAATTTAACAGGTTTAAGGGTAGAGTCCTCGGCTCATCCTGGCTGTGCATGACTCCGAAATCAAGAACTTCCGTCGGTGAGAAGATGCCCGGTACTGCAAAGGAGTGGAAGCGCCACAATTTAACTCTTCCTGATAGAGCTAAAGGCAAAGATCACAAGCTGACACCCACTCGATCTGCTCTGCAAATCGTGCCGTACTCACAATGATGGGAGGCCCAGAAATCACACCATTGCAGTAAACCACAGAAGTTAAGAGACGGTGCCTTTTGTGAGCCTTCAGGGAACTAGCATACCGGCTGCAACCAACTTAAGTGTGTAGGCATTACCTTCCTTTAGCGACTAGTCCAAGTAACTTGCACAAAAACAATTTGTGCAAATTTAATTTTTATTTGGCTTCAACCATCTGGCGCTACTCGTATTATAAACTGTGGTCATCGTCTGTTTCTATGTGTTATTCTGAATTATCAGTCTTGTACAGTACGAATTCCTTTTATACTTGTATGTGTTGCTTACAGGATCAACCAAATGTAAACCTTTTAGTTTTAGTGACTTCGCTTGTAGTGATGTCAAAGTGTATTAATGCCAGTAATATGCCATGTCAGGGTGCAATATGCACACCATCATTACTGAAACCGTTCTGTTGTTATACATTATTATTGCGCGCTTTTAGTACTTTTTTTTTAGTACTCTTTTAGTACTTTTAGTATGCTTTTAGTACTGACTATCCCATTCTGTTATGCTTTTTTACACTTCAATGTGCTTTTTTGCCTACCTGCTATGATCTCTCACGAGATTGGCAGTATTCCTAAATAAATAAAATAAATAAAATACAGCGTAAAAAATCACCTTCTGCACCCAACTCCGCCCAAAGACATTAGCTGCAACAACTTGGTGCAAATTTCAAGCCCCAGGAACATTAGTGCTCACTGCAAGCTTTTTCGTGTTTTGTGCTACCAGCAGGCACATTATTTGGGAACCACAAAAAAGGCAAACGTGAATGATCACCAAGATCAACTTCTCTCTCAAACACACTGCTGAAAAGAGAAATAAGCGCAGCGCATCGAAGCGCATTGTGCCTCTCAACTCACACGACACAACCTCCACTTCAACCGGCAGAATGAGGTCCACGCGGCTGCTGCTGTTCAGCTTGATGCGAATGAAGGCCGTGTGGTTCTTCTCAATCCTCGACACAAAGTTTGCCTTCATTACGGGCTTGGTCTTGTACGGAGGAATTTCCTGCACCAACCAAAGAACGCACGGGACAAATTTAAGTACGTTCGTTCCCACTAAAACGAGCCACACAACCAAATAAAAATAAAAGATGCAAACATATTTTCTGTCAAGTACAAATCTGCTACAACCTTAACCTGGCTTACCGAGCCTATTTGCCACACTCAGTACACGGACCATTCCCAGTAAGAAAGTTCATCAGGCAGTAAAAATATCTCCAAGATTAATGGCGAATTCCTTAAGTGTCAGCGGCAATGCTAGGGTGTCTCACCTCATATTTCATACTATTTCATTCACCCTTTCACAGCTGCCCCTGGTCTGCTATGGTTACTCCCCATAAAGGCTAGGCGCCACTAAAGAAGTGAGGGCAAGTTTACCAAATTACCACCACCACACTTATCGCAATCGTGACTCAAGAAAAAAGAAAAACTAGCATCATTTGCGTGCAAGAACAAGGTTGGAAGGATAAGGTCATCATGCAAGAGGCCTTTCACAGGGCGGCTATGGAAGAGAAAAACTTTTGAATCCACAAAAATGAGACAATATACGAGTCCTAGAGTGCATTTGGCATGAAATCCAAGGATGTCAGTTGGATAGTTTGACAGTAAAATGCCCTTTGCCCTTTATACAGCAAAGCTTCATAATAAATAAATATAAAAAAAAATACTTGCCCAAAGTTCTTTTGAGATCTCACTTTCACCTCCCGGCATTTCAAGGTGCAAGTCTCCCCCACTGGAGTAAATTTCAGTAAGCTGAAAATAAAAATACAAATAACAATTTATAGGGGTTCAAATAGGTTGCACATTTGCGATACAAGTGCCAGTTTAAAAAATTTACAATGACGGCATAAATTGCACACATCTATTAGCCAAATCAAACACGGATATTATGAATTAAAGCAGATGTCAAACTGTTGCTGAATCGTTGCATGATTTGCGTGTATTTTGAACTTAGTATTTAGAACTTGGACCGGCATGCAATGGAAATACGAAGCTATTAAACTCCGCAGTCCCACACTGGGCCCCCTTGAACTATTCTTCGGACTATTTCATAGAGTGTGTTTTTTATTTTGTGAGACAGGGGAGGCCACTAGCAGGTGACAGTGTGCGAAAACAAACGGTCCCTATTGCATTTGATTGATTGATTGTAGGGTTTAACACGCCAGCGCAACGCAGGCAATGAGGCGCTGTAGTAGAGGGCTCCGGATTAATTTCGACCACCTGGGGATCCTTAAAAAGACCCTGCAACACTCTTCGTGCAGTGCAAGTAAACCTGCGTGACGTTTAGATGACACTGCCAGGAACACCCGAGCCAAATATTACATGTGCGCGTGAAGCGGTAAGCGCACAAATCGCCGTGAAAGACACAGAAAAACCAACCGCGCTCTCTTCAATTCTCCTCATTACGCACCCCTGGCATGGCCTCTGCGACGTCAATCGGGCCATGGCTGTCCTGGCTGTGTCGTTGATCAACTTCGCAGCTAAATTCTCGCATTTCCTGTGACGATCAGCTGTCGGCGGCGCTGCGTATAAACCTCTTCTATGTGTGAACCTGTCCGCATGCTTTCAGTGTTTCTTTTGTTTTGAGTGCGCGCGGAGTTTGAGTGACGAACTAAATATTCCACTTTCAACGAGCCCACTCGACAACAAACGCTTATTGCTCCAAAAACGCCCTACCAGCCTGAGCGCTTGCTTGCGAGCAGGCCACCATGCCTGCTTTTTTGTGGCACCACACCGGAAATAGACCCGCCCACGTTGCGGGGAAAAGGACAAAACTCCCCGGCCTGTGACATATTGAAGGCCGCCGAACAGAATGCCGCGCGCCGCCCCCCTCTCCGGGAGAGAGCGCGCAGCTTTCGTCGGGTTGTCCGCGGTTGAGTTGAGCGGGAACATTTATCCCCGATTTTTCATCACGCGTAGTTTCGGTAATAGTGAACGGATTTTCATAATTCTTGTGGGAGGAGATTGCTGGGACGATACACTTTACCCCAAAATGCATTCCGAGCAGTCGATGGTAAGTGTTGCAGGGTCCCTTTAACGTGCGCCGAAATCTCGTACACACGGGCGTCTGCTTTTCGCCTCCATCAGAAAAGCAGCCACCGCGGCCGGGAAACGAACCCTATCGCATCTGGCAAGTGCTCCACCAGGATGTGGGTGCAGCAGAAAAAGGCCTGTCACGCCTCCTCCAGGTTTCGCAGAGAAGGCTGTCGCTTCTTCATATAAAGGGGCAACATGATGCTTTGCGAGGAGGAAAAAAAAATCCCACAGCAGTTCATGCAGAAATTTCTTTGATCAATTAACCTTTTCAATGCAAACTGACTTCATCCACCGCAGTGGGAAAGAATACTTTGGGTGTTTTGTGTGAGGTGAAGTGGGCAAACGTGTATTCCGATGACTGCTGCCTCATTTTTGCGCTACCACTTAGAACTGTGGAGATGACTGAAAACGAGGCTCAGTCGAATGCTCCAGGCCTTCAAAAAATTAAGCCACCATTATGCGACCGCTACTGTGTATGCACATGCACGCAACAAAAGAGCCTTCCACATACGGGAGGTTCGGTTGACGCAATCAAAGGAACACCACCACTGTTCGCCACGTGTGCGCTGCACAAAGCAAAGCAAAGTGACGCCACCTGAATGGTAGAGCTGTGTGGATTGTGCATGTAGATGAGTGGCGTGTAACTGCTGTTCAGAGGCATGCGCACCCCTACAAAGGGCCGCAGCCGGTACGGATTCTCCTTTCCCACAGCTGACACCTGAAGGCAGCAAACCAAGGAAAGAGAAAAGAACAGTCAGCGGGATACAGACTCACAAGATACAAGCAGGAACAACTGAATATCCCATTTATATGAGTCGCGCGTTTTACAGTGGGCGCACAAGACAAAGGCCGGTATATCTGCATCCATGTATACCACCTTGTGCATTATCTTTAGAGCAATTGCAGCCCAACCTGACATGTCAACAAGCCTGTCTCGGTTTCTCATTGTATGTAACTATACGCAATTTCGAACATCATAAGCACCATCATCAGCCTATCTACGCCCCCTGCAGGGCGAAGGCCTCTCCCACAGATCTTCAATTATCCCGGTCCTGTGCTCACTGCAATCAATTTATAGCCGCAGACTTCTTGATCTCATCTGCCCATTTAACTTTCTGCCGCTCCTTGCAATGCTTGCCTTCTCTAGGGATCCACTCTCTTACCCTTCATGACCAACGGCAATTTAGATAAAATACTATTTGCTGTAAGTTAGGACGGTGATTTGGGCAAG
Organism: Haemaphysalis longicornis; assembly: GCF_048455015.1. Classification (NCBI taxonomy): domain Eukaryota; kingdom Metazoa; phylum Arthropoda; class Arachnida; order Ixodida; family Ixodidae; genus Haemaphysalis; species Haemaphysalis longicornis. Next base: position 67,625,854 of record NW_027526335.1, on the reverse strand, counting down.
TTTTTGCGTACCATCTGAACTCAAAACAGCGCTAATAGACGAGACGAGGCATGACCCATGTGTTGTCGTCCCTCACTCCGTCTATTAGCACAGTTTTTAATTCACAGTAAGTGTTCCAGATCACAAACGTTTTCTGACGATTATGACGATCATTTGTATAATGCAGAGGAAAAAAAAAGCTTAAGAAGAACTTTACATCTTCACCCTTCCAGGGTCAATGACGTACATGTATGTCCCCAGCAAACACCTTCAAAATGGTCAATGACGTACACGTACGTCATCGCTGGTATGTTTAAAAAGCACACCTTTTTTGATCATTTTTTTTATTTGGCATGCAATGCCTCACTGCGGAAATATGTGAATTTTCTTTCTTGCCCCGATGGCTCTTCTTTCCTTTTTTGTTACACTTTACTACAGCGATGCATCCGCGCAACTTGTTAATAAAGTTGCGCGGGCCCAAGAAGCGGCCTATCGCTTGCGCACCGGGTCACTCGCGGGCGTACGGCAGCTAGTTTCGGTTTCGTCCTCCAGGCACTTCTGCCACTTCTTGGGCCCGCGCAACTTTATTAACAAGTTACTCATGAATAAACCCCACACGTATGCAACAACACAAACGATTTTTTTTGTCACTTTATGATCACCATAAAAAAAGTGCAATTTTTTCTCGAAATAGATTCGTCCTGGGTCACTCGCACCGGGTCACTCGCGGGCGTACGGCAGCTGGTTTCGGTTTCGTCCTCCAGGCACTTCTGCCGCTTCTTGGGCCCGCGCAACTTTATTAACAAGTTACTCATGAATAAACCCCACACGTATGCAACAACACAAACGATTTTTTTTGTCACTTTATGATCACCATAAAAAAAGTGCAATTTTTTCTCGAAAGAGATTCGTCCGAAGAATTTATATCAGCAATAAAAAAAATCGACCTAAGATATTTTTCTCAGGGTACTTATGTGTTAGTGAAAAGCTCTGCCTTTTCAACAATCCCACTGGAAAAATAAGCTCAGTGTTGGTACTAGAGCACTGCACGGGCACAGGTTCGGGCTTGCTTAGTGATGTGCATGTAATCTGCAACCAGTCACTCCTGAGAACCCACTACCACTCCGTGTGTATGAAAACTAACCACATCACTTCTTTGCACTTGGTTTTCCTTTTTCCATCGTATTTAATGCTGCTTGAACAGACTGAACAACCCGCATGGGACACCTTGTTTTAGCCAACGTTAGCCCTATCCAGATTACTTCTCGTGTTTCCGGCCACGACAAAAGGTATGTTTGCTCCTGGCGCTAATCCTATATACATCTGCAGCCCATACATGCCATCTCCTTTGTGATCACTCTATACAAGGGGAACTGGCTGTGCCTCCCCCAAAGAAGTAGGGGGAAAAAAACATAGGGGGAAAAAACATGAACTATCAGCGAAAACAATCAGTTCTGCAAACATATGCCAATTTTTATTTTTCCCTACCAGCCACGTTGCTTCACAGCCATTTGTGTTCAGTTCCACCATCGTTTTTGAATGGACCAGCAAGGAGGATGGAATGTTGGATATTGTGGTCTTGAGTGCCGCTGTAAGCCCAAAGCTAATTAACGGTCACCCTGTCAACCATTTGTGCAGTCCGACTTTCTTGCCATTGGTTGTTTTTTTTTTGTTTTTTTCTCTTTCACTCCCTTTCTGAAGCACTAAAAAATCTGCCATTTCATATATGGTGCATAGCTGGCCACCTATCCCCAGGGCAGCATTGGTCTGTCATACTAAACGCAGCACAGCAGATGTAAAAGTGGGACGCAAACACCACATGGCGTAAAACATGGTGATGGAAACATAAGGCCTACCATAAAAAAAAAGAAATTGCCACAAGTCAGGTCCAGGCTGAAAAACATTGGCACAGGCAGCGCTCTGTTGGCACCCCACGTGCGTATGAAAAACGAGGAGTCTCATTCGTTAAAGCCTGAGTGAGGCTGGAGCATTGTGCACAAACAGGAGGCGCCACTGCAAGCACTGAAGCAGACTCACCTGGTATTTGAAAGAGCCTAATGAAGTGTGAATAAATAGAATATTTTCAACTAGTCCTCGTTCTCTTCCAAGATACACAATGTCAAACGTGGTGTTGCCCCCTGGTGATATCCTCTGTGTGTGGGGAGGGGGAGGAGACAGAGGAACCCACACATTTACACAGACTCCTCACTTCACAAAGGGCAAAACTTGAAACCTGCAAATTTTTTTAGGCAATTTTATGCAAGAGCATCATTATGAGGATTCTTATGGATAAGACTCATGACAATGGCAACTTTTCATGCTAATTAGTCCTTGAGTTCGACAATAAAAAGAAAATTTTTAACTGCTACCCTGAAACCCACTTTTAACACAGTCACTAAACCTGCCCAAATTGCGAGGCAAAGTAAGTGCTTAATGACATTCAAACCAAGCAGTTGTTTTCACAAACAAGAAGCTCGCAAGTACACTGCAAAGTCTGCTAGCCTTTCTCTGCACTTATTTAGAGTCGCAACCATCCTTTGTGCTGCTTTGACATTCTATTTTCGTGCCACCTTTAAGCGTCACAAATCACACGTTCCTGTCATTGGTTGGCTTTATATGCACGCAGCTCATAACAACAAGGATTGCCCATGCATCATTTGCTCTCTCCTTTGCTCATCATTATTTGGCGGCTGTCGCATGCAAAAAACCTCGCCAGTCATTGGCAGCCAGATTGCAATGCCACCCATAACTGGCAGCACCTAAATTAAAAAAAAAATAACATGCTTGAACCTGCCTTGTGCAAAGAGATTTTTATGACCCACTTGCGTGAAAATGAGAAATGAAAAATTAAACAAAAAGAACAAAGGAAATTCACAAAAGAAATTTCCACTACTGAAACATTGAAATAAACAGGGCAATCAGCTCTTCGACGAACCCAAACACCAAAAAGCAACGTACCTTTTCTTGAAAGAAGGAGCAGTGAAAGTGAGCCGTACTTCCACTGATGGATAGCATTTCTATGCTCGAATCAGGACTCAAGTTCTTCACGACAACTCGTCGACGCACAGGCATACTTAGTGGCCTGAGGAAAGGCAGGGAAAATGAAACACTGGTAAGTACACTTCCCCAAATGTTACGAATGACCAGAATTCGACCTATATATATATAACTACTGAAGCTGAGCCTCTCCCTCCACCCCCACCCTTCCCCTGCACATGCCCTTGCCATAAATCGAAACGTAGTTTTGACAGATTGATGCTATAAGATAAGATAAGATGCTATATGATACGATAAGTTTAAGATAAGATAAGCTCCTGAAGTAAGTAAGCAGTGATTCGGTGTTGTTCAGTATTAAGTTCACCGCAGAAACCACCAGGAAGTGTCAAAACAACCGGTAGCTTACAAGTTGCATACTGCGCAGTTTAATTTGTTCACAGGCCTTAGGTTTAATTTTATTAGCGGAGCTGTTTAGGCTTGAGTTCCATCCGTGCCTGGCGTCGCTCAAAACTTGGCACAGAAAAGTGGAAATGCTAGGACAGCAAGGGTGAGGGAAAGTGGCGAGGAGGCAAGGAGCCGACAAGCAGGTGTGGGGAGTGCGCGCCTAAGAAAAAACGCTTGCTTCCCACTGTCCGAATCTACCCAACTGCGCTATCATCACATTCGGGGCAATCAGCATTTTCTCCAGGTTTGTAGCATGGACGTTGGCTTTGGACTCTGGCTGAGTTGAAGTGGACAGATGTTCGGGCGGGGAGGCCCACTTCGGGGATCGGCCGCGCCTAGTGATGACGTAATCGCTGATGTGCAGGTTTTCTCCAAGTTGAAAAAGACGGCACGTGCTCGGCGGCATCACTGTCCTATCTACAGATAAGATGGGCAGACCTAAGAAAAGCCTAGTTAGAGCTAGTGGAGATTCCCAGCTCCGCTGTTTTCTCAGTCTTTGCATCTCAATTGCGAAGGTGGCCGAATTTTTTTTAATGCCACATCCAAAATTGTCAGTCTTATGGCGTCCCACAGGCGGTAAGGAAAGAGTCGCGATGCCATCAAGGTTGCCAAAGTAATTTACTACAAGCCCAAGCATAACTCTTTCTGATCCACTTACTGTGATTTAAAATCCATGAAAGCAGGCTCAAATGCTATCGGGCTTGCATACATGTTCATGTCGCTGTCTTCCAAGTCTGCGAAGCTGCAAATGGCAAAATAGGCAGAGGATTCCGAAAAAAAGAAACCATAATGACAGCTTCTTGTTTTGAAGGCAGTACAGACACTCCTAGAGACTTGCAAGCAAAGCTTTCCTTACCTGACAGGCGAGGAACTGCTGACCGCCGATGGCTGCACAAAAGTACACACGGAAACAAGAATTACGATATTGTCTGCTCAGTCATTGTCATATACAATTGCTTTCACCAACGGGGTCAAAAACTGCAATCTACTATGATGTACCGCCCTTTGTCAAGTATTGCCAGCTGCGTTTACAGAACCATGCAGACCCATAAATTAAATCCGATACAACCATCGTGTGCAACACAATGCAATGTGTTGTTGTCCTCCCTTTCATCCCATCATACGGCCCGCTGAATCCGTAACAATGGAAAAACCCCTAGCCTGGCATTCAAAAAGTGTCCCCTACAAAACTAACCTAGATAACAGGGAAAACGTGGTTCCCAATGAGCCTACAAGCCTGTCATTTGTAAAACTGATTGTAGAAACAACAAACTTTTCATTCCAATTAAAGCAATAGGCTGGCGCCACACTCGCCACAGAGTTTTGCAAAAGATTAGTTGTGCTTATAAAAAAGACGACACTGCACGGCATCTTGTATTACTTTGCAGGGAAACACAGCATTGTCAGTAAGATAAGATAAGCTCCCAAAGTAAGCACTGGTTCGGTGCTGTTCAGTATAAGTTCACCGCGAAAAGCAGTTGCTAATGCTAGACAATTCTTCCTCATCATCATCAACAGCCTATTTTGGTCCACTGCAAAACGAAGGCCTCTCCAACTAATTTTATAAACATAATAATATTATCAATGTTTTAATTGCGAGCATACCTGTGGTTATCACTTAATGCAAATGTTTAAAAACAGTTATAGGATGTGCAGCTCATATCCTCAACATTCTTGACCAATCTGAGTGCACTCATTGGTATGTAAAGTGCGCCCAAACGCACTCTCTCTCTAGCACTATCTTTGTCCCTGATCTTGTGATACTATCAGTTAACACCAAACTTCGAATGGCAAAATTTAATTGCAGGCACATTTACAATAAATGGTTCCTGATCTAATATGAAAATTCGAGAAAAAATAAATTGATAGCAAGTGCAAAAAAAAAGTAATCGAGCTTCTGATGATGAACTACCAGTAAATTACGTTGCAAATCACACTACTGCTGCAACTTGTAAGACGGCTACACAGAGAAGCTCGATTTTGAACTTCTTATGATCTTTGTAAATAAACAATATCTCAGCACATCACTTACATAGTGAAGTGAAGATGTATTTGAATCTAACTCCCTCCCCCATACACCCACAGCCACAAATTTGACAGATTCCCTTCAGTACCCCCCTAAAATATAAGCTTTTAAGAGTGCGAGCAGAAAAGACTTGTTATTACAAACTTATTAACTATGTACATTGAGTGCATCATAACAAAGATTTGGTCACTGTTTGAATAATTAAGCTGCGGAAAACTTTACACTATGCACAGGGCTGTTCACAAATAAAAGCCATAGCAGCTATCTTGGGTACAGTGACTCAACTATTGCCAGTTACAACACCTACCCAGCCACCATGTGTGCATAAAAAGGCAAGCAAAAAAGAAAAAGAAGAAGCAACATTAAAACTTGCTGCCATCTCTGACTTGCTGCATGCCTCTTGAGATTGAAGGAATTGTCTAGTTTATCTCGGGCTGCACTTCTTTTCCTTCATTCCTTCCTCTTTTCGCCGACACCGGCAAGAGCTTATCAACAGTTGTGTGTTCTCGATGCAATATAAAGGAAAGGGCACTTCCTCAGCCACTCTAAGAGAGGAACTCTGTCCTTATCACCTCGCAGCACAGGCTGCCCAGCTTCCTACCTCACGACCGCTTCGTTAGACGCTGCACCAAGTAACGGACTCCGTATGCAGCAAAGAGGGCATGTCATAGCGCACGTTTGGGCAGAGGCTTGCAGAGATTGGAGGAAATTCCTGCACTCTAATGGCAATATTTCGATAAAGGTTCAGTCGCTCAGTGGCTACGGCGTTGTGCTGCTAAGCCCAAGGAGGTCGCGGGTTCAATTCCTGACCGCGGCGGCCGCTTTTCTGATGGAGGCAAAAAGCAAAAGCACCCGCATGTTCGAGATTTCGGCACACAATAAGATCCCCAGGTGGTAAAAATTAATCCGGAGCCCTCCACTACAACACTCCTCATCGCCTGTGTACGTCAGCGCGTTAAGCCTCATAATCAATCAATCGATACAGGTTCGTACAAAAAAAAAGAAAAAAAAAAACAATAGTAAAAAATTCCAAGCACTGTTCTGTGGAGAGATGGGGGAAACACCTACACTCTAAAGTCAACGTTTTGATAAGGGCCTGTAGAAGAAAAAAGAAACTGATAATAAAAGAATTCCACGTGTTCTTTCATAAAACAGCCCTGTGTTTTTACTTTTTTTTTTAAATTCTGCCTTTTTTTCTTGTTAGGATACTGCCTAGGCAGCTGCCACACACCGCTTGCTCCAATATATCTCAGAGTCCCTCTTTGAAACAGGGTGGCAGGTGTGCGGAGCAGGCAGCTGGAAAAAAACAAAAATAAAACAGAAGCCACATGACGTACCTCAGAAATCTGAGCAAGAACGCCGTCTACTAGCCCATTAATGTCGCTGCCTGCCTGCACAAACCCTGCAAGTGGGAAAGAAAACATTTCAATCGTCACCATGACACAGGCATGCAACAAGGAAAGTGAGAAGCGACATGACAGGTGACAACACAGCGGGACTATGTCGATAGGAGATGTTCGCACCCTCACTAAAGAAAAAAAAGTGCACACAAGGCCATAGCAAATTAAGGCAACACTAGTACCTGTGCCATTCTTGCACGGAAGAGGCCGTTGAGTACTTCACACCTTAAATTTTAATGCTATTACTGACTGTTACATACAAAAATCGAATGCGGTTTGCCTTAATGCCACTATAGGTTTAAGGAGTCTCACACAACTCATTCGCCTTAAAACTGTGTATTCTGAAACGCAATGGCCACAAAGTAAAACGAACAAAACTCTCAGCATTGGGGGTGTTGATATGGAAACATTACAAATGCAAACAAATCTTTATGCCCTGTTGACAACCTGCACTCCGTCCTTTCCTACACCCATGCATTTTTCCCAACATTTGGCTTTGTACATATCTCATTTTGCTGCATGAGTAAAGAGATGTCACAGCCGCCCTGAAATTGAAAAAGCTGGAGGAAAAGTAACAGCAGCAAAAGACAAAATGAAGTGGCCCCAATGTGGCGCCACTTCCAATACTTTGGATTTGGCAACTGGTGGCAGGCGACACTCAAGCCATACTTTTGAAAATATTTTAGATACTACTTAATACAGTGAAAGCTCGTTTATTTGAACTTCAATATTTCGAATTCATGGATAATTAGAACTGTATGATTTGGTTCATCCAATTTCCATAGAAGTCTATGTATAATGAAGACCGTTAATTCGAACCCGAGTAGGTTCCGCCATAGATAATTCGAACTACAGGCCAACGCCCTGGCACCTTGGCGCTTGGCACTTGGCCACAGAAATGCACCCTGTGCATACACACCAGGCTGAGTAAAACGCAGAAGAAAAAATAGGGTAAAACTAATTTAAATCCCCCATCGCAGACGTTTTGGAAAACACAGGCATTCTTTGTGAACTTTGTCACTGAAAAAGCGAGTACAGTGGTATGTGGGCTGCGCTGACAAATGAGGGCATCATATCGCAGGTACGAAGCGCACAGCCTGTCGCTGCCAATGGCGACGTGCAGGAAGCGCAGAGCCTGTTGCTGCCAATGGCGACGTGGCGACGTGGAGCGTCCGCTCAGAAGTCATGGCCGAATAAAATGTCACCCATCTCTTCCTAAGTATTTAATAAAAAGATCCAAGTATTCAATCAGGAGATTAAGTATTCAATAAGGAGAAGGAGAAGAAGTCTTTCCACTACATTTATTTGTTTGAGCAAAAAGTGCTGACTGATGCCTCTAGGAACAAAAAGCAGGCCATAATCGCAGGATTTTTCAAGCACAAAAGTGTTGACATGCCCTATTGCTTCAAAATTGCAGTGTACTGTTGTTATTTTTCCCTTTCGTTAGTTCGAACTTTCATTATTTCGAACTGAGATGGCGTCCCCTTGCAGTTTTATTTAACGAGATTTTACTGCATTACAATAAAAATATCTAGAACCCTGCCATGAAAACTTTTGCGTACGTCTAAGACTTCTATAAATATGTGTCAAAACCAAAATCCCCTTAGGAGTGATGCCATTAAGGGTAGTGTACAGCACGGCCTACGTAAACCATCATTTTATGTATTCTTTAATGCCATTAGACACTAATTACATTATTTAAATACGTATGGCTCGGGTATTAGGCACCCCAACACATTTGTTGTGGAGGCAAAAAAAAAAAAAGACAGCTGACCTTCCCGAGAAAGTCGCGTAGCGCATAAAATGCGAAAATGAATCATCTCACTTGGACGGGCAGCCAGCAAGCAAGCAAACAGGCTGGCATCCCAAGCATGCTGCACTTTTGCTCATTAGGTTACACTAAAGGGAGTGAAGTACATTACACAGTAAAGCACCACCTGGACGCCACTCTAACAAAGTGCCATCGAACAGCATTGAAACACTGCTTTTTTTTTTTTTTTCGCATCAAATAAACTGCCCCGTTTAATACCCCTTGCCACAAGGCAGATCAAATGACATTTAGAGCGAATCTCATTCGCTCTAAATGTCATTAATTCAGCGCTACATGTGAATACAGAATGACATTTCAGGCGGCTCGCATTTAGCGGCTAATTTAGGTTTGGGAGCTCATTCGGCAGCCAAATGAGATGCCTCGACGCCTCTACAGCAGTGGCGTGTCACTAGAGAAGAAAGTTCAGTAATAAACCAAGGTTCACTGCATCTAAAAATTGTTAGTAAACTTATATTTTCCATTTATGTTGTTTTCAAATAAAGAACAGCAAGTACTAACAAAAAAAAAAAATCTCATCCCCAATGCGTGCTACTTGGTCCCTAGCGCTCGTGGAGGAAACTATCGCTGCCCTTGCCTCCTGTATTTTAATACAGGAGACGATACACTACCCTAATACGGATTTTTTGCGGACTTGTCTCAGCTTGTGATGTCTACTGATGTCACCTAAATTGGTGATTTTCTTTTTATTTAAAAAAAAAATAATATTTTGTTATTTTTTTTTTAAATTGTATGAAAACATTCTTGATGATTTGAGATATAATTTCATGGGTTTGCGAGCTCGCCAACTGTAACCACTGTCACTATCAAATGAGATTTGTTTCGCCGTGTAGGCCCACACGGCCAGAGCGAGTGCCATTCACTTTGAATGACATTATATTTGCCATGCGACAGGGGTATTAAGACAGGCCTGCAATTCTCGCTGTTTCTGGTTCCAATTGAGCCAATTTACACAAACTATGACGAATTATTCTTCCACACCTCAGAAATTTATGACAGCGCTCACTCCTAAAACTACAAAACTTCATTCTGAACACCAAAGGAGTAGTAGCAGAGTAATCACCACCTTGAATCTTGTGAAATTTTCAAGCGATTTCACTTTTCAGATTTGTGCCAGAAATGTCCGCACACACATGTACACAAACCATTTTGAAGACTGGCTGGGTACAGCTTACAGCATTTTATTGCAAAAAGAAAAAGACAGTAGTAATCAGGGCATTCACTTCGACATTTCAAACGCTTCAAAGGCGCGTGCTGAAGTGAACACGCAAGACACAACGAGATTAGTTAAAAATAATATAAATAAATAAAAAGAGGTAGAGGAAAGAGCACATGGAATATAATCAACAAATACAAAGGACGAAGGATTACAGACAGCCATAACAGCTATTCCTGAGCTGCACACAGACCCATGTGAGCTGGCACATCCGGTTTGCAAAAGACAATGCCCTGACTACTAAACTAATCCCCGCCACACCCATCAAAAAAATATTTCTCATTTGCAACAGAGCTGTAACAAAGCAGCAGTGCAGAAAAAAAAAAAGTCAGACTGAGATGTTTACAAACAGTACAGAACCCCCGATACTCATCGGGTGACGTGGCACCATGGCTATGTGCACTTCTCACAGTTTTTTAAACACATTCGGTAGAAGTTCATTCTGGGAACGTAACAGCACAACGGATACTTGTGCAGAAAAATTGAAGTTCTGGAGTAACAAAATATAATTTTTTTAGCAACTTGATCGCAGCGGCATTGGGGAGCAGCAAGCTACACTTTCGCAATAGCTCAAAGGCACCTTGAAGACCCAATTCGAATTTGGTTCTTTCAAAAGACTGCTTTGTCCCAATAACAACGGTTCCAATTTTAACGCAAACTTCAGACAGCTAAGCTAGATACTTAGAAAAGCAGATGATGCAATGGTGACCTACAGGACCCTTTCTCTCCTACCCAGCCCTTACAACAACCACAGCCACCGCCAAGAAACATGGCTGTGCATTTTAGTGGAGCCTCTAGTCCCATTTGGATGTGCCACATGAGTTAACATGGAGCCAGACGGAGAGACGAGCTAGTTGGTGAACATTTGTCACCGAAAATGATCAATCTCTACCTCTACTGTCCGTGTTTCAGCCTGCGCGCAATTTCTAAGGATGCCAACATGGAGTTGACACACAGATTATTCTGTTTTTAGTGAGTATTTCACTCACACTCTTCACCGCTCACATGCAAAAATTTTAAGCTTTTCAATGTTTCTGTGTGTGTGTGTGTGTGTGTGTGTGTGTGTGTGTGTGTGTGTGTGTGTGTGTGTGTGTGTGTGTGTGTGTGTGTGTGTGTGTGTGTGTGTGTGTGTGTGTGTGTGTGTGTGTGTGTGTGTGTGTGTGTGTGTGTGTGTGTGTGTGTGTGTGTGTGTGTGTGTGTGTGTGTGTGTGTGTGTGTGTGTGTGTGTGTGTGTGTGTGTGTGTGTGTGTGTGTGTGTGTGTGTGTGTGTGTGTGTGTGTGTGTGTGTGTGTGTGTGTGTGTGTGTGTGTGTGTGTGTGTGTGTGTGTGTGTGTGTGTGTGTGTGTGTGTGTGTGTGTGTGTGTGTGTGTGTGTGTGTGTGTGTGTGTGTGTGTGTGTGTGTGTGTGTGTGTGTGTGTGTGTGTGTGTGTGTGTGTGTGTGTGTGTGTGTGTGTGTGTGTGTGTGTGTGTGTGTGTGTGTGTGTGTGTGTGTGTGTGTGTGTGTGTGTGTGTGTGTGTGTGTGTGTGTGTGTGTGTGTGTGTGTGTGTGTGTGTGTGTGTGTGTGTGTGTGTGTGTGTGTGTGTGTGTGTGTGTGTGTGTGTGTGTGTGTGTGTGTGTGTGTGTGTGTGTGTGTGTGTGTGTGTGTGTGTGTGTGTGTGTGTGTGTGTGTGTGTGTGTGTGTGTGTGTGTGTGTGTGTGTGTGTGTGTGTGTGTGTGTGTGTGTGTGTGTGTGTGTGTGTGTGTGTGTGCGCGCGCGTGCGCGCGCGCGCGCGCGCGTGTGTGTGTGTGTGTGTGTGTGTGTGTGTGTGTGTGTGTGTGTGTGTGTGTGTGTGTGTGTGTGTGTGTGTGTGTGCGTGCGTGCGTGTGCGCGCGCGCGTGTGTGTGTGTGCGCGCACATGCATGTGTAACATCGTCTTGTGTGAAAGCAAACAAATGTGTGTGAAAACAAACATGCGATGACATTTTAAGCTAAACCTTAAATCACTACCAAGCTTTACCAATTCCTCACACCATTTATACCCCTTTTCCCTTAGCTAAGATTGTGATTTTAAGGCTACAAATCCCTTTTTTTGCGACCTTAAAATTCTTTTGGCGGCAAGTTTTCCAGTACTGATAAAACTTGATTTATACAAACATCATTCAATGTGCAATTGCTGAGCTTCGCCTAAAACAAAAGTGCCAAAAGGTGACCCCAGCCTGCCAAACAAATAGCTACGGAATATAACATACACGTAAAGTCAAGCGATCATGATTGCTGAGTCCAACTCCTACTTGGGCCACCTTGTAACAAACTAAGGATGTCGTCAACCTAGCTCATACATTCTACTCGGGTAGGTATGAACTTGAACTTTTCCTCAAGTACCCTGCAGAATAAAGCAATTGTAATCAATGTGCTTCTGATGCAATGTATACGGAACAGAAAATTGGATTGGTTCACCTGCACAGGGCTATGCATTTGCAGAGAGATCCATAACACTTGCAAAAGCACAGTGCACATTTAAGATCCCCTAAACAACTTCAAATTTGATGACACTTAGAAGGAAGGACCCTTCAGTTTGCAATACTAATTTCAATGCTGAAAGCTTGAAACAAAGAAGCAATCAAACTTGTTTCGCAACTGAAGCCTTCCTGTTCTCACTCCATTTACCAACTGCATCCCAATGCCCACCAGATGATTACAAGCGAGTGTTTAGTCTCTTAGTGCAACAGATACATAATGCTTGTCATCCATGAATAAAGGTCTCGCCATTTCAGGCATGTGCTCCAAAGAAAGTCCTGGATACTCAGTGTCAAGAAAATGCATACTCTGGAATTGCGTAATACAAATTCAGTCATCTAAACTGCATTTCCCACATCCCCAGTAAATGGCAAAAGAGTGTTTAAAACATCCCTTACTGTCAACCACAGGAAATGTGGAGCCCAACACTAGAAGGTACGCCGTTAATTTATGGCTGTGTCCAGTGGCGTAGCCAGAAATATTTTTCAGGGGGTGTTATATGTCGTCGGTAAAAAACAAAAAGACAAAGATGCTGCGCCCAAACAAAATTTTAATAATTTTTGGCTTTAATAAACCTAAACCTTCTTATTTTTGCTTTTACATTGCAGTATATCAATTCAGTGAGTAAACAGCATGGGCAAAAAAAAGGGGGCAAAGGGAAGAAGAGGAAAGGATTTGGAGCTCAGAAAAGTTCAGGCAGTGTTCTGACACTGAAGCAGGCCCCCTGGCTACACCCCTGACAATGTCGACGTCCGATGATACTATAAGCCCTCAACTGAAGTGACGTCCACCTGTTTTCGGCAAAAAATGAAAAAAAATGCCCCCTCTGGCACTACTTCCCTAATAAATAATAAATATAATAAATATATAAAACATAACAAACGCATCCGAGCTTGTGTAGGGACTTAACCCGGGTCTCAAGACTAGGATCTGTGTGTGCTTTACCATGCCGCTATTCCCGCGCTTTGCCCGTGGAAGAACGCGAGTTCGCCTACTGTGTGCCGCGTGACAGGTGAACATGACCGCACGTGATTTTGAACAAGTTCACGCCATCCACAGAGAGCTGATTCTGGAGAAGGTGCTGTGCGGCCAGTCGGCCTGTCAAAGCAATTCGCACCAAAAGACGAAGATGCAAAAGCAAACACTGAGATGCAAACACGATGTCGCAGTAAAGGAATTTTCGATGGGTACACTTCTGGGCTTTTGCCTTAAAAATCACGTACGCAGACGTAAATGCTTGAGGCATTTTTTTATGTCCGTGGCTCAAAACTCCCAGCACCCTCTACGAGGGGGCAAAGCGAACCAGTGAGAGTTGTGCTGAAACCTTCATGCTCAAGGGGGCACTGCGCAAAAAATGTTTTTTAGATGCTTCGTAGTCGACTGTTTCCAGTATGTGCGCTTGCAGGACGCGAGCTGAAAGGGGCCATGAAGACAACATACAGGTTTGTTTTATTCGAAAGATTTGGTGTTTTATAGTGACCTCAGCGCTTGTACGGCAGCAAACGATGCTTTATTCACTCAGAAATTAAGCATTTTAAGTCTCAAATTTCAATTCTCTCGCTAAATTGTGTGTGTTGTGACGTCGACAATGACATATCCAGAGCAGGGCCTAGATAGTCTACTGACCAGGGCTGCTAGCATCTCACAGACGGCCGTTTGGTCATCTTGTTTGTCGCCCACTTTCAAGGATGGCGCTGCAATACCGCTGAAGTGCCAGTGTTCGGACTTGGCTTGTGGCCAGACTTCTATGCCTACCATGTTTTTATTAGGGTTGATTTTAATCGTTTCCTGAAACATAAGCTATGACTCTACAAACACGGTCACGTAAGTAGCCGTGCCACCTATGTCAGTTGGTCTGTGTTCTGTCAGGCAAGTCCAACGCGTCCGAAGGCTGTGTTAGGCAGTGCCAGCTGACAAAGTGCTGCACTGACTGCTTCGACATTTACATGCTATTAGTTCACCCCACCATTCTTACTACTATAAAAAGAATGTGCCCTAAATTTCAGCGCAAATAGCTCATCGTGCAAGCTTATAACCCCTGGTCAATTTGCATTTGCTTTAGCCAGCCTTAGCCAACCGCAAAGTTGTAGATAATACGTCATACGCTCTAGTACGGGAAAGGAGCTAGTGGGGTGCATGGCCACTCTCTTTTTTCCTAATTATATAGCTTATTTGAGTGAAGTTTGTGGTAAATGTGATGTCAGTGTCATTCTAACAACGAAATCTTTCAAATGAAAGAAAGTTGCATTTTGCCTGCCCAGCCACTTTAACGTAACGAATTTCCGGATCATTGTTATGGCGGCTGGGGCGCACTTACGTATTTCTATTTGTCAGTTCCACTCAGAAGTCTTCTTTATGTGGTTATTCATACAGCTATGCTGGTGTCCCACCTCCACAGAATGGAATGGCCGAAATTTTTTTTATTCACTCTTTACACTGACGGCCATTTTCCTGATTAAACAACGATGACAGTTTTTCCCAAAATGGGGCACATCGTTTTCGCCCTAATAATTGTGTTCGCTAAAAGAGACTTGTCCCTGCGCAGTATGAACTCTGTAGACTGGCCAGACTGACAGATGTTTAAATGACGGGCTTCGTGAACACAGGAATAACATGCTCAATGTTATCCCGTGTTTGCGGATATTGAGGTAGTTGCTAGAAGCCCCGACTGCCTTATTTGGGAAATAATTGAAGCATGTAAAATTGTCCACGGAGGTGATCTGTGCACCGGTGTTCCCTCGATATCTTCGACAGGGAAATCGCATTTCTGGGTGGGGAGAGACCAGCTGCAGATAGCGTGCTTGCTATGGTCACTTCTTTTCTTTTTCTGTTCGCCCTGTGATGACACATTCGCAGTAGAAATGTGCGGGGAGAACAACTCAGGTGGTTAGTCTGCGTATTGTGGTGCATCGTCTTTGTGTTTGTCCTGTTTATATCTATTACAATAATGTCAGGCCGATTGGCCTGTCAAATGGCTTCGAAGCAACAATACTGCGTTGAACGCTACACAATTATAATAGGCGATATTTTTGCATTTACATCACCGGAATATAGCAATAAAGGTTGCACAGATTACACAGGATGTAACGTTGTTTTTTTAACAAGGCCCACAATGCAGCACATGCTGTGGGAGTGCTCGGGGCTCGCGGCGGTGAGAAGAGCCCATCTTCCGCCGTACATCAAGACCCTCCAGGAGTGGGCATCGCCTCCTCTGGGCCGGGCTCACCCAAGAGAGACTGTTATGTCCCTGTGGACTTTCACTTGTACCACGGGGATACACAAGAGAATGTAGACGCTTTCACCTTCTTTACCGCCTTCCCCATCCCTGACTAGACCTTGAGTCTCCCCTTCCGAATAAAGAATTATAATAACAATAATAATAATAATAATAATTTCTGATTCCATCAAATGCATTTTTTTACTTCAGTTTACATGGGACATTTTAATTTTTATTTTGGATTATGTCAGATTAAACTTTCACTCCCATTTCAGGTTACATTGGATACAATTTAAAGCATTGGGGTAAACCTACGTTGGACGGAATGCTACACACTGCATAAAGATTTTCCAACGATGGAGCAAAGGAGATTTTTTAAACCGTTCATTAGGGCACTTGTTACAACCATATACTTCCCATCTGACCTTGCGTATAATGCACTTAAAAAGTGTGACAGTTCATTTCATCCCAAACCGCACACAATGAATTCGGTGTAGCACAACATTACGCACAGTACAACCGTATTTAATCAAACGAGCACAAAATGGTGGCACAAACAAATTACACAAATTTCGCGATGCTGACTCAAGAGTTAAGGCCCGTTCACACTAGCGACGAAAGCGATGAAAGCGACGGAAATTTCTGTCGCTTTCGCCGCCTTTCATCGCTTTTGTCGCGCGATGAAAGCGATTGGTCTCGACCAAATTTTGTCGCCTTCGTCGCGCCGTCGCTTTTGAAGCGGAAGCAGGAGGCGAGACTTCCTGACGTCATATCCTGCCAAAGCACCCGGATGCTGTGTCTCCACAAGCGGCGAAGCTCCCGTGAAGTCTCACTCCGAGCGCGACACAATAACAAGAAAAGCAAAAAATAGTCGTCGCTCGTCGCTCGATGTCGCGTGCAAGTGTGAACAGCAAAGGTGGCGATCGGTTTCGCTTTTGTCGCATTGTCGCGTCGCTCCGTCGCAAGTGTGAACAGGCCTTTAGAGATGGTAACTTTGTGAGCAGCTAATTTTTAAGCTGCTACCGAACCTTTATTGAATTGCTCAAGGCCATACGTCATATAATTTAACGCATTTCGCCACTAACATATCGAAAACGCATCGTGACCTCCTCGCGGATGCCGAGCGCAAAGTTTTCCGACGATTCTTGGCTTTTCGCCCGAATACCGGCTCCACGGTAGCTAAGGGGAAGGAGTGGGGCTTTCTGTATTCTTTGCGCATAAAACAAGCGCGCGCACGCGCATAACATAAAGTCGAACAGCAGTTTTTAGTGAGAACGAGACCGCGTGCACCTCGCCCGTCTCGAGGAGCGCTCGCAAAGCAGCACGTGCATCCGTTGTCGCGAGTACTGCGACGCACTTCAAATCGGAATGCAAAGCGCGTCAAGCGGCCGCAGTTGCGCGTGATGTCCCACGAAGGAGTCTCGCAAACGTCTGTAGGAACCTGCGTGCAAAGCAGCGCGAAATGCGGCCGTGCTCTCCAAAAGCAACGAACCAGCATGCCGGCGCGTGCCGCGTTCAACGCTACGCAATGCGCCCCCAAGACCGGAATAAAATATGCGCCGCCACAACTTGGCCGGTACCGGCCTCCGCAGGGATTAAAGTGCTTCGAACGGAATATTTCTGGCTTGTTCGGTGCTTAGCGGACAAAATACGATTCGGGTCATTTTGTTGCTTTCGCGCGCTTTTGTACCCCCCCCCTTATTTTACCACTCCCCCGTACTACCAAAACGTCCGCTCAACCTCGTGTTATGGAGTGTCGTGCAGACTATGCGAACGAACAAGAGCTAGCGGTGAATGAAAAATCACTCATTCCAAGCCACCGATAAAAGCTATGCGTGATAAAGGAGGCAGCGCGATCAAGCGGCTGGCACTACCAAACAGAAAAAAACCCACACGTCTCGCAACACCATTCGCCAGCCACGGCTCTTGGTCGATACGTTCGCGGAGACCGGAATGCCTCTGAATTTCGCTTGCGCTCTCCGTCAGAATAGTCCTGCCAACAGCATTAACGCAGATGCGACGACGCTGTGGCGGCTGACGCCTGTAAACAGAGGGGCGAATGTGGTTTCGGAAACCGCTAGCATCTGTCAACACGTGAGCCGTAGGCATGGAACTAGAAACGGGTGTACGGACGGAGTGCTATCGATTTGCTGCTCTTCCGCTCCTACGGTTGCGGATATACAAGACTTCCGCTTTTGCTTCGCTTCGCATCCGGTTAATTGTGGCTTATCTTTCCATCTGTGTCGAAAACCCGTCCGAACTAACAACCACGACGTTTAAAAACTGCGATCACCAAAACAGCTGCACTTCTTACAGAACGGAAGGCCTAGTTTTGGATTCGAGGGCGGGCGAGGGAAACTTGCTACGTACGGGGCAAGAAGGAAGGACGAATTTTGTTAACTCACCCTGTGCATGTCCGTCAACACTTTGCACAACTTTGTAGACAATGTCCAGAACGTTGAAAAACAGGAGAAATTTATGGAGCTTCATATTCCCACAACTTCGTATCACATTCAACCGCGCCATTCTGCATTCTGCAACGAGTTGAGTCAGCCCCCCCTCCCGGCTGGAGGTTTTCTTCCCGCAGTTGCGCACTTCATCCAGTTTCGTACTTTCTGCGAGCTCTCACAGCGCGAAATTCCGCGACCGCCACTGCCTTCAATTCAAGTGGGCTGACCCGTCGCAGCTGAAGGTAAGATCTGTCGATTTAGTTCGCTACTGTAAAGGGTAAAACTAGAAGCCCAGGATCTTGACAGCGGCGATAACCGCATGTGAATGAAAAGTCGTCGACGCGTAGCGGACAAGTCGCTTTAGCAGACGTGTAGATTTTCGAGCAAAATGCGTACTGCACTCAGGAGCTTTCGTTTTGCGAGTTGTGTGTGATCTTTTTTTCTTTTCAGGATTGGTTATTTGAAGTACGTTTAACGTAAATGCCGTGTTGTTATTGTAGCGTGAACTTGCCCTTCATGGCGTTTGTGCTCGTCAGCGACGTTACGCGGATTCGCGGGAACTCAAAAATAGTTTCAGGTTTCGCTTACTTTCGGCGTGAAATTTCGCCGGTAAGAAGCGAGATGGACTATTACCCACGTGCACCCCGACTCTCACATGTAAAACACTTTGACATTTTCTCCATAAACCACATTTGTTTGACTATCAAAGACGTGAAATGGTCTGGCCTGATTTTTTTTCTTCTGCATGACAATTACCAGTGAAGGCTTGTAATGTATATGTGCCGGAGTAACAGTTTGTACGACCAGGAAGAACGTTAAACTTTCGATTTAATTTCTTTCTTGCAAAGGAATTATCTTGTGCGATGCAAGCGGCCTCCTGCTCTGTCGGCTATTTGTAAAACGTTATTGCTTCACGGTGAAGCCAACGACGTAGGCTCTCAGAACGCTAGACGCATATATGCTGGCCGACTGCAAGTATATAGTGGTAGTTCAATGATTTATTGCAGGGTCCAAGTTTCCGCTAGATAACTGGTAAAAACGCCACTGGATCCGTTTCTCTCCGGTGATGGTTTATATAAAATCTGGGCATTAAATAAACAGAATCCACCCCCCCATACACGCACGCACGCACGCACGCACGCACGCACGCACGCACGCACGCACGCACGCACGCACGCACGCACGCACGCACGCACGCACGCACGCACGCACGCACGCACGCACACACACACACACACACACACACACACACACACACACACACACACACACACACACACACACACACACACACACACACACACACACACACACACACACACACACACACACACACACACACACACACACACACACACACACACACACACACACACACACACACACACACACACACACACACACACACACACACACACACACACACACACACACACACACACACACACACACACACACACACACACACACACACACACACACACACACACACACACACACACACACACACACACACACACACACACACACACACACACACACACACACACACACACACACACACACACACACACACACACACACACACACACACACACACACACACACACACACACACACACACACACACACACACACACACACACACACACACACACACACACACACACACACACACACACACACACACACACACACACACACACACACACACACACACACACACACACACACACACACACACACACACACACACACACACACACACACACACACACACACACACACACACACACACACACACACACACACACACACACACACACACACACACACACACACACACACACACACACACACACACACACACACACACACACACACACACACACACACACACAGAGAGAGAGAGAGAGAGAGAGAGAGAGAGAGAGAGAGAGAGAGAGAGAGAGAGAGAGAGAGTCTGGAAACAAAAATAAAATACAACTCACAAAGAACATGAGAAAATAGGTAAGTAAAACAGACACACGATTGATTTGATTGATTGATTGATTGCGGGGTTTAACGCGCCGACGCAACACAGGCGATGAGGCGCGCCGTAGTGGAGGGCTCCGGATTAATTTCGACCACCTGGGGATCTTTAACGTGCGCCGAAATCTCGTACGCACGGGCGTTTTTGCTTTTCGCCTCCATCAGAAAAGCGGCCGCCGCGGCCGGGAATCGAACCCGCGACCTCGTGCTCAGCAGCGCAACGCCTTAGCCACTGAGCCACCGCGACGGGTAAAACAGACACACGAGAAAAACATTAAAAAATGAAGTTTACTGACGCGTCGATTGGAGCACCAGCCTTAATTCGGTTACTCTGATGAAGACAGGTCCTCCAGTCGAAACGTCAGTAAACTTCATTTTTCGAATTTTTTAAAATGTTTTTCTCGTGTCGAACCGAAAGAAATAGCGCTTCGGTTGCGGTTCGGGTTCGGGTGAATTCATTTCGTTCCGGTTCAGTGCCGGTTCGGCCAAATCCCAAATCCCAACCGGTTCAGTGAGCTTAATTATTAGCGGTGTGTGAAAAAATGTTCCGTAGTTTAATAACGGGAGTTGAGTTCCACCAACCGATCGGTGTGCACGCTTTTATCGTCGCACCTCAGCCGGCGAGACACTGCGTACGTGCCGCCTTTTTTTTTTTTTTTTGTTTGCTGTTTCCCATTTCTGGGGGCCTTTCTCCCGTGGGTGTATCGTACCTGAGTCCGACAGTTCCCCGGGATTTATCGGACTGTGGTCGCTGTTTCCTATGGAGATAAGCCGCAAACCGCAAGTCGTGCAGCGGAGAAAATAGGCGGCGGGTGAATGGGGGAGGGCACGCGTACGTACGGTCTGCAGCTGGCAGGCGCTGCGAATCTACGTCGTCGACTCGACGGCTCGGCAGCGGGGTGCCGTCCGGAGCGCACATACTGACGCTGCCTGGACTTGGCAAAACCCGCCGTCATTCAAGCCGGGTTGTATAGTAGCGGCGAAGTGCCGCCCCAGCTTCGCGACGCACGGATGTTGCAGTGCCGATCGCTCTTTGACGGGGCTGCCGTTTATTACGTAGTGTATTTCTTAGTGGATTACGCACTATATGTAGTAAAACATAAGTGATTCAAATTAATCGACAAGGGCCCCGTAATAATTGCTATGAACATTGAATAGACTGTATATTTAAAAAATGTTCATTAAGGCTATTGATACAGTATAGACTGTCTACTGACTGTCCGATGTTTTCGGTAGACTTTCTATTAAACGTTTAGCACAAATTTTAGATGCGACTGCATCTCATTCACTCGCCTTGTCCCTCCATACGGCGTCGTTGTCCGTCCACGCCCCTCTCTCATTCTCCTCGCCGCGCGAGCTGCGCTCTCCGCCGCTCACCCCCTCTCTTCTCTGATAGCGAACACTCTCTAGCGAGGGGCATTGGATTGGATTCGATTGGATTGGCTTGGCTTGGATTGGATTGGATTTGATTAAAGTGGATTTTGTTGCGTCATAGCCGCGGCAGGGGGTTCACGGCACGTTTCACGCGATGGGAGAATCAACCTAACGGAAACAACAACGGAACCCCCTATGCGTCGCATCTGCACAGGGGTTCCCGCGAGGGGAGGTGGGAGTAATTTTTCATTGAATATTCGTTGCTAACGTAACGATTTGTGAATTATAGTACACTAGAACAAGTAAGACAGCCGTTATAAGCCATGGGTGTGCCGGTGGACCCCTTTAGATCTTGCAGAAGTGATAGGGGACCCCACTATGAACTATGTTGATCCGTATCATAATGTCAAATAATTTGCACTTGAGCTAAAGTCGCCCACATGCTTATTCAATGCCTGCCTTTTGTGCCTGGCTTTTACGCTGATGCCGGGTATCGCTACGAATATTCAGTGCCCTTTCACTCTGTAAAGAAGGACGACCAGCAAAGCTGTGGTGCCGAGCCTCAACGTGAGCAACAATGCGCATTTACCGGGGCGTAGTCCAAGGAGTTCACGAAGCAAAACACGTTTGTTTGTGACATGTTTTAGCGCTAAAAATGATGGACGAACACTAGAAGGAGGACAGGACAGGCGCTAGCTAAAAACGGGTTTTATTGCCAAGACGTGCAACGATGTATCCCAGCTATCATGCACCAAGATTTTAAAAAAGAGCAATGGCGTTACTCGAAGAAAACCTAGTGCATACTGTTTGCAGTACTGTGACGAAGCGAACAGTATTTTTTTTTCGTTAATGAGATTTAACTAATTAGCTGTAATTAATTATTGAATTCGAGAAGTTCTGCCCTAATCACTAGTGTCAATGAGGCACTTGTAGGTGCCCACAAAAGGCATCTAACGACGGTGTTTTCAGCGACGAACTAATTGCGTGCTCGTTTATTCTGTCTGATAAAGAAAATCCGCGAAATATGAAAAATACCACGTGACGGCGCCTCCGCGCGCATGGTAAAGCAATGCCCTCAAACAGGCTGCCTCTGAGTTAGCCAGAATGAAATAAACAAAAGAAAGAAAGAAGAAATCGTGACCGAGTTTGTGCCTTATCTGCACACGCGCCCCGCCAATCTTGCTGTTGCTGCTCCTTCCATGCATTCCATTATCAAAGTGATCCGCTTTCTCTTCGGGCGGGTGGCAGGCGAAGCAGTTGCTTTCAATCAGCTTGTTTGGGGACGCTGCTTTACAATGCGCGCGGAAGCGCCGTCACGTGGTATTTTTCATATTTCGCGGGTTTTCTTTATCAGTCAGAATAAATGAGTACGCAATTAGTTCGTCGCTGGAAATGCCGCAGTTAGATGCCCCTCGTGGGTACCTACAAGTGCCTCATTGACACTTTAGTAATTAGGACAGTACTTCTCAAGCTAGATAATTAATTACAACTGATTAGTTAATTCTCGTTAACGAAAAAAAAAAATACTGTCCGCTTCTCCACAGCACTGCAAACATTATGCACTAGGTTTTATTCGAGTAACGTCATCGCTCTTTTTTAAAATCTTGGTGCATGATAGCTGGGACACCCTGTATAGGAAAAGAAAGAAGGAAGAAGCGCAGATGATCGAGCTGTGCGCAGAACTTCACTATCCACTTAACGAGGTTACGAGAGGGCGGTGTGAAACCTTTGTAACTTTCGACTGAGCATACGTTCTACTTGATTACCTGAATTAAATTTGGACAGACTGTATTTTTATTTCAGCGCACAATCACGAGGCTGTCCGTTTCCCTGGCTTTGACAGCGTACGGGAATTCCACAATATTCACAACTTCCCTGTGAACTGTGTAATTCTGAAAAGTAAATGAAGCTCTGCCCAATGTTAGAGCCGTCTTAGTGAGTAATTTTCGTATAATTTTTTTTCTGTATAGTTTCAATTAAACGAGAGTTGAAGCCGCTTTCTGTAACCGTACTCCATCCGTTGATGGGCATGCTTCACTGTGTGACACTTGATGTGGGAAAGCCATCTTACAAAGCCCAAGCTTACATGATGATGATGATGATGATGATTTCTATTGGTTTCCCCTTTGTCCATTGCCGTCAACCTCATCTCAAAGCATATTTTACTCTGAGCTTCTCTAACTTCAAACGACGCCCAGCCCATATCTCCCTGAACTGCTTCGTTAGTTGTTTTTCCATGCGCGCCTAAGGCCAAACGTCCTACCGTTCTCTGGTTTACTTCAAGGCCTGATAGAACGTCTGATTTTAAGCAGAGTACAGCATTCGCAAACGTGAGACCCGGAACCATTACTCCTTTCCACATTCCTCTTAGTACTTCATATTTGTTATACCCCCACAGAGCTCTATGCTTCATTATAGCTGCGTTTCGCTTTCCCTTAACCTTAAGTTGCTCCTCGTGAGTACTTAAGTAGTTATCCCCTTCGTTTATCCACACTCCCAAATATTTATATTCCTTCACTCTAGGTAATTCGCCTTGCTGGATAGACACTACGTCGGTGGTAGCGTCATTGAAAACTATTATTCCTGATTTTTCTGTACTGTACTGAACATAGATTTTTGTAAAGTCGGCTTCACCTGTAAACACAAATGTATTGCTAGGAAGGCATTCTTCAGCAGAAATATAAGTCGTCTTATACCAAAATATGAAGGCCGTAGGAGTTTTTTTTTTTAATTTTATGAGTTTTTCCACACTGAAGGTGTGGCGCGCAGTATTGTGATCCCGGAGATTTTAGTGGGCGCCGCAAAGTGGCGCTACGCTCGCGTGCGATTCTTGTCTACATCGTTCTGTTTGCCGGAGACGATCTGATGGCTCATATCCCTATAGAGCTTCGCTGTAAAATTTACTCTGGCAACTAAAAGTCGCCCAAACGCTATGTACATGCCGTCTTTCGTATGACAGGCATTTTTGCATAGCTGACGTGTAGTGCAAAAAGCCAACGTTAAAACATGGGATGCGCGCGAAATTGACGGTTTAAGTCATGCGGAGAAGCCACCTTTTTGCGTTGCCAGTCGATACGTTCTTGGTCGATACGTTCACCATTTTGCGCCTAATAAGCTTTTCGTGCCTGCCCTAAGCAGCGCTAGTATAAACCAAGAGTATAAAACATGGGTATATTAGACCTTTTTAGTAAGATGACATGTCATCACCCCGCTACAAAGGGGAAACCAATAGCAATAACAATCATCATCATTATCATCATCATCGTCATTGTCAGTAATGTTTGGCAAATAAGAGAAAATAATGGGATGAAGAGCTTCGGGGAGGGTTTCGCGGACGCCTGAAATGCCCCCAGGGATTTCGCGCACCCCAGGCATCCGCGAGAACCACTGCACTAACATTCTATAAGCATTTAAACTGCGTTCCTGTATATAAAGCACTTAAGTAAAACATTGACAAGTCTAACAAGCCTTATAAAAAAATTCAACACAAGCAATGCTTCGTTCCTCTAATTTTCATTTATTTTTTTGAATTCTGTATCACACTGGTATCCACGGTGCATGGAATGCTGAAAGCAAGCTCTTGACATGCGGGCCGGATACACGGTGCTTCTTGACTGTGTGTCCTGAAAACAAAAAGAAATCACGGTTGTGTAAGCCTAATTTGCCTGAAGATTTTAAGTGCACTTGTGCTGGCAGCTTTGCGTACAAGATCTTGTGCCCGCCGACGTATCCGCTTATCTAGCAGAGCGCATGCAGTGAGCTCATTTCAGGGTCAGTTGCTCATGCTTATCTCTCCTGCAACTGACTCGATGCCTGGCTCTTTCTGCCGGGGCACACAATTTCACCAGTTCTAGAGGCGTCGGTGGGTAAGATTAATCCACCCTCCACTACACACTGACAACTTTTCGCGTGAACTGCACGGGCGCATCCCGCGGTAATTTTTACGGTGGCTTTTCTACGTGAGTTGCAGCTCAAAAATCAAATTAGTCTCACTCTCTCTCTCTCTCTCTCTCTCTCTCTCTCTCTCTCTCTCTCTCTCTCTCTCTCTCTCTCTCTCTCTCTCTCTCTCTCTCTCTCTCTCTCTCTCTCTCTCTCTCTCTCGTACGTGAGGAGCGGTGATGGGGATGGGGATGCGTTGCGTACGCAAGTGCGGGTCGTGGTATTCGCTTGGAGCCCGCGTATACGTCAATCGTGTTTCGTGGCATTCCGTGATAACAGAAGACAACGAATGGGGGTAATTTGCTGTTTGAACGCAAGCCGAGCAAAGCTGCCCGCCGGCTCTCGTGTGCGCGACTTATTGTTTCCTAACTGGTAGTGATCACTCACGCTCAATACTGTCGCCTTGGGCACGGCTCCTCGCAGGAGGACACCGCGTTGTGGCGCTTGGCGAGAAATCAATATATACCTTATAAAGAAATTAAACTTAGACCCACTAGATAAGCTACGGTTAGTTTATCTAGGGACTCTTACAAAAACCAAGCAGGCAACCTCTCGTATTTATATGCCAGAAACCTTCGAAAATCTTTTTTCTTTAGTTGCGTCCTAATTCGCAAATCACTTACCGGCCAATCTTTTCGAATCTTTTTCTTTTTTCTCAAATTTAGGGAATAAGTCAAAATCTTATAGGGTAAAGCCAAAATATGCGCACCGCGATATACCGCTCTGCGTACTAAATATGCGTACCAAAACATGCGTACCGCCGCGATACCGCTCCGTCGTATATAGTCAGCCCCTCTGCAGAAAACCCGACTCCGTGCTACGATGCAGTTCCTGTTTTCCAACCGTGATATCGCCTCGAATCCCAATACTGACATTTCTTTTCGTCATAGACGCGCACGAATACGCGCAGGGTCCACGAAACACTTCGGAATAAGCGAGACTTCCAACAAACTGATTTCGTTATAGCGAGGTGAGAGAACGAACTACGTGTTATCACCGCACTACAAGTTCCCGAAAGCACTTTGTAGTCAACCGGTAGATCGTCCCTTGTTCCGAAGTTTGCGCCGCGTTGGCGTCGGCGTTAGAGCCAGAGAGGGAGTCCCGGAATAGCCCCGTTGCCTTGAGGCTGCTGGCCGAAGGCTCGTGCATGCGGGCTCACCGCAGTCGCTGCGCAGCAGGTTTCCTTCGCTCGCACGCAGAGTGAAACACAGGTCTAACGATATGCCAGTGAGCCTCCGCGAAGTCGGCGCGTTCTCTCGCCGAACTGCCGCGAAGCATCCAAGAAGCAGTTCTTCCTTTTCGAGGTATGTTTCCAGGCTGGCACCGCTCCAGCATGCTTCGCCGCCGGGCCAGGCAGAGGGCAGCCGTCTTTCTCATTATGCATTCTCCGCCGTCGAATGATCGCGTGTTTACCAACACGTCCTCGGGTTTCCTGCTCGAGTTGCGCAAATGCTGCGCGGAGCTCGCCACGATCGCGCTGATCTAGGCAATACAGCGTGTAAATCACAGCTGGCAGGTTTAGGTTGTTTTTAATTTTGGTTTACTGCGGAAGCTGATGACAGGCAGACGCACTGGCGTTGTCGGAGGCCTACCTCTCACCCTCTGCTGGCTAGCAGTTCGTGCAGGCCGCTTCTTTTCCGCACCTTATCACCAAACGAGCTTTGTAATCGCCATCCTGCCGAGCATGTTGTCGTCCTGGGGATCTAATTGCTTTTCACTGTGGCCCAGTTCTTAGCCGCGATCGATCAGGCTTAGCTATATGTCTTCCGGATAAGTGGGTTCAAACCTTCGACTTAAGCCCAGCGAGCCCTTTCCCCTTGCCTGGGCTCCACCAATGAGATGCGGCGGACCATCTGATGTCCCGTCTACCGACTTCGTGTTGACATTTTTCTTCTAGTTTCGAAGCCTTGAAAGTCACCCCGTCAGCTTTCCGATTCGCTCCCACCGATTTGATATAATAGGAGCGAATGCTTGTCTCGCGACTGTAGTGGTGCCTGCGTATACGTTTCAGTGCAATTTGAATGGTTTTTCCGGTGCCGATTAATCTCAGGGCTCCTCTGGGCACCGAAAATGGCGTGGGGAATATGGCTTTCATGGTGTTGTACTGCATGATTCACGCCTGCCGACTGTGCTGGCCATGGATGGGCAAATGTATAAAAACTATGCATGAGGGATATGGCAATTCCAGTGTCGGGACCATTTTGCACGTTCTAATCTAATATAATGTAACGCGGAGAACTAACAATTGGTGGACTATCAGGGCACGGCCACCCGATCTCGAGGGGGGCGGGATCGAGTGGCTGTGATCAGGGTAATCGGGTGGCTATACCGAGAGACGGAACTAGGAGAGGAGGAAGACAGTTAACTCAACGGAGGGATAAAATACGAAAACTCGGACGCAAAGAATGGAGTAAGGCGTCGAAATGTCAGGAACGGTTGGAGTGGCATGACAGAGGCCTTCGTCCGGCAGCGGAATCAATAATTGGAAGCAGAACTCCGTCGTTTGGCGGCAGCAAGTTCACACTGACTGCTGCTTACAGTGTGCCTTGGATATACTCTTCCTTTGAGGTATTTTTTCGCGAAAAAAGTAACTGTACCAAAGTTCACAACAGCTGCAAAAACATATAGTATCGGACTCTTGCACAAGTTTCTTGGCTACGCGCCGCGCGGCTCAGTGGCTAAGGCGTTTTGCTGCTGAGCACGAGGGCGCGGGTTCGATTCCCGGCCGCGGCGGCCGCTTTTCTGGTGCAGACGAAAAGCAAAAACGCCCGTGTGTGCGAGATTTCGGCGCACGTGAAAGATCCCCAGGCGGTCAAAATTAATCCGGAGCCCTCCTCTACGTCGCACCTCATCGCTCGCGTTGCGTCGGCGCGTTTAATCGTGCAATCAAATCATAGTTTCTTGGCTGAAGTGGTAGCTGACTTGGGAAGCCAACGTAAGAAAGGCTTCCCTGAAATGTCGTAGTTTTAAATTAATTAGTTAACATATTATTAATTAATTAATTTTGACATCTGCATTTTCCTGAGGGCATCACAGTAAGGGGGGGGGCGAAGTAGAAATAGAAGGGATTAAAAATTTTCGCTGAAATAACGTAGCGTCACAAATGCTGTGGTCAGAAGGAGATCTCGTAATATAAAAAAATGACTAAAATAACGAGCGCGTGCGCTACAGTTATGCCGCTTGGAAGGTCGCAAAACAAAGACGCAGACATAGCTCTGCTTGTTCAACAAATGCTGGCTCAAGCTTAAAAAAACTTATTCGCCTATCATTGCAATGACGTCACACAAAAGGAAATTTCAGTGCCTTATGAAACGCGGAAAAATAGTCCATAAATACTTCGCATTCCGTTGTGTGCTTTACTGGACTAAACTAGAGCTCACGTTTACGTATTTCCGAACCTTAATCCGTCGGTTAGATAGAATGCGGCTGAAAATAAGTTGTAACTGTTTCAGCAGCTGACATTTTTGTATTTTAAATGACGTCAAGCGGCCATTGCTGGTATCTTAGTGTTGCGGTATTGTGGTGCATAGTTTTGTCTCAGCGTGTTTTGTGATATCCGGTTCGTGACCGTTTTCACAGCAGCAAATCTCGCATCTTGCCGAAATACCATTTCTTTCAGCGAATGCAATGCATTGTGGAACAAAATAGTGGTGCATTGGCGATTTCAAACAGCAGGGAGAGCATGCCAACATTTTGTTCATTCCACAAGAGCGTGCAATTTACAGTTGAAGAAGCGTTATTGCTTTTTGTCTTCGCGTCTTCCCGCCACTGTTTCCGTAATATGTGCGCCGGACACTTGCGTGCTTGTCCGCACACCCCGCACCTACCTACCGCGGTTAACGCTAAGCGCGGAACCCTTTAGTAGACAGTTTCGAATCAGCGCACAGGCGGCTATCAGTGTCTACGGTGGTTTTTAAAGCGAATCTTTACATGACAAGGATAAAAGATAATCCGGCGGTCCCGTGTACGCAGAAAACTCCTTCAGTGCAACGCCATGCGCATGCGCGTAACAACCGGGTTGGAGAGGAGTTAGCAGTAAGGAGAGACAGATTGGCTGGGTTTATAGGTGCCGAAGGAGCAGGGTCAACGTGGCAGTAGCAAACACTGACCGCTCTAGTGTCAGGGCACAGATTATCGGCACTCTTTTCTCCAAATGTTCTGTGCTGCCGTTGTGATCATTGGTCAGTTCGCATCACGTGACATTTGTTTACACTGCGATGGTTCATGGGCGCCGCCATTTTGTTTTTTACGCGTTTTCTGTCGGTCAACTGTGGCAGGCTTAGCTTGTCCTTCCTGCTTTGCGGCTGCGCGCGACTGACATCGTTCCGAACGCGAATTAAAGACAACGCGTGCAGATGCATTTCAGCAGCAGAAGTGTGTCCGAAGATGTCGTGTTGCTGCGTCTTCGGCAGTGTTGTTTACAAATGACCTGGTCAAAGTTGGCGGTGAGGCCGCAGAAGCGGCAATCTGACAACACTGGTAACCACCAAAATGGCCGCCGTTGCTCACTTGCGTGCCTCGGTGACGGTACTCTGATACCTTATCTAGTGTCACTAAGCCGCAGGTTACTTTTAGGCCACGCGTCATGCGTAAACCACCGGCCACATGTTACCACCTCGTTGGTTAACCATCTGCACGGGGTGCATGGGCGCATTTTATAATTGCATGCAATTTAATTTAAAAAAAAATAATGTTCACTGCATTGAGCGTCTATTAACTCCAAAAACACAATCTAAACATCCGCATGACAATGCTTAAACTCGCAGGATCGTACGGCCTTGCAGTATTTTAGTATAATCATTTGCTAGAAAAATGGTTCAAGTGTATGAAATCAGAAAATGACCATTCCCAGCGAGCAAGCAAGAAAGCAAGAAAACTAGTCGATATGCATATGGCGCGCAGATTATATTCCACTGCATGGTCTATAACTGTCGACTTTTTCGTTTATTACTGTTATATTATCTACCGACCGCGTCCTTTTGTATGTAAATGTATATACTCCTGTATGCCCACCTGCCTTGGCCTCAAAAGAGACTGGCTGTATTTCAAATAAATAAATAAATAAATAAATAAATAAATAAATAAATAAATAAATAAATAAATAAATAAATAAATGGCATGAACACGTCGGCGTACATTACGCTGGAGTGATCACTGATCTGCCTCTAGAAATATACCTCCATCAGGGAATTTGCCGCTCAAAAATGCCCTGTTGCATTTTTTTTTTTTTTCCATGTTTTGGTTGTGGCTTATTTTGGAGCCATGCGAGGTTTATCCACCCTCGTGGGCCTTAAAATATACCGTTAAACTTGTTTAGAACGCCCCGAAATTATGCAGAAGGTGATAGTCGGTAAAACTAGGCTTCAACTGCAGGTAGCACTACGCTTTGTGAGACAGTTTAGCTATGGAACAGATGTATGTAGAAAATTTTCCTCCCGAAATGTTCGATCTCGGAGGAGGAAAGGAATGGACGAGACCACTAATTCTGCGTGTCATCGAATAAAAGGTACCGATCATTACATTTAGGTCGCAAGCTACAGGCCATACTTACACGGCTTCGGTGCTTGCTGTCGCCAGGACGATCACCCAATTTGCAATGTCCCCGAAAATAAACAAAAGTAAAAAAAGCAGTCGGGAGGTCGATCATGCATTCTACGCTCATGGTATCTCGATAGAATTGTGTTTTACTTTTGAACTGATTGCTTTTTAGCCCTTGTTATTCTTTTCCTCGTTTTATTTTTTGCCTTTTCCTCCTTTTATGTTCCCGCTATCAGTTTTCGAAGTCAGCCCCTCCCTCGCCCCCCTCATTTCCCGCAATAAAATGCCGCCTACGCCATTGTGCTTCAACGGTAAAAATACGAGCCAAGCCAAGACAGTACCGTAGCAAGTCTCGATTTTTGATAGCCTTCACGCGCTGCTAAGCAGCGCAGGAAAAGACAAGTCCGACCTCTTCCCGCACCCCTCGGAGTGGCGCGAACGGAGCGCACTTTTGGGTCTTTCGTTCTGTTTCCGGATCGTAAAGATATGCTATCCGTCAGAGTAGGGCCATAAAACGTCGAATGACGGATGCTGGAGCGGCTTAGCGAGCGACAAGGGCAGTTGTGACAGAGCCACGACCAAAGCTGACTCTGCAGCAGCGATTTTATCAACGCGCTCTCCATGGGCCGTACTGGGTGCGTCAGCACTATTTGTGTCCTCTGCGGGAGAACGTAAGCTGTTTTCTGTACACGTACACGGGAAAAGGGTGACGTGGAAAGGAGAAAGTCCTACTTCGGAGGGGGAGCAAGCTATCTCCAGAGACGTAATTAACAAAAAGAAATATAGCGAAGCTGGAACGAGCAGTGCGCAAGTAAAGTGTGACACACACAGCGCTCGTTTGTGTCACGTGTAAGCTTACGTCTTGGTTTCAGCCGCTGTGTTTCGTTTCCCTGATATCCACTTGAGTACTATCTCCAGAGACAATTTTGGATATATAAGTGGCATGGGAATTCGTGATTTAGTGATTCGTTGAAGAAATTCCGCATACTCCGTGTACTCCTGAAGATAACGTAGGTATTTGCGTGCAACGTGACAGAAATTTCCAGCGTGCATGGCTGCGTATTTTTGACCGAAGTAAAAATGTTACGCGCGCCAGACTTCGAAGAGACGTTTTACTTACGCGGGTAGCAAAAATCGACAGTCTTTCGTCGAACGAATGGCGATGCTAAGGCTGAAGCAGATGGAAAAAAAAAGACAATTCGATAACAGGAACGTGGTGCGATTATTCAGCAGCAATAGTACCGTCTGATATGACTTGTTACGAATCGACTGTGGTGCATTGTACTAACTCGTCGGCGTGTACACTCATCGACGTGTAAAGCGACTCAGCAGCGAGCTCTCCCGCAGAGGCTGGGTGTGCTGCGGCGAAACCCGCCTACCTAAAGACACCGACACCACGAGATCGCGGCACCGCCGAAGGTTTCTCCTGCGCATGCGCCGTCTCAGAGCGGCCGTTCTCGGCCTGTGAAAGCTACACTTATTGTCTCCGAGCGCGTTCCCAGAGAGCTGTAGTTACGGTCTGTCATAATTTATCATTATGATTATCACACATTATTATCTATATCGCCTCGATGATGATAATAAAACGTTATCATGAATTATCGCTGCAATTATCACATTGCCGTTGTCGTGGCAAGGACGCGATAAACCGCCAATACTGTAAAAGAATGACCTGATTACACGATGCGACGCGTGGAATGTGCGATCAGAGATGAGCTCCCGTCGGGAAGGCTTCTCCTCCTTTTGAGCGCTCAGAAGCCGAGGGAGAAAGCACTCTGTATGCGGGCTGCGACACGTTCGTGCAGACCGGGCGTCATGAATGGCGTTCTCTACTTGTATGGACGGGAAAGGAGAGGAGGGTAGGGGGGGTGGTGGAGAGGGTGGCATTTTACGCGGTCGCCTTAATGGACTTCAATGCCACGGCCATTGCTGCCGCAGGCTTCAACGCCGCCGGAAAGTTTCAGTGCACTTTGAGCTAGTGAGGAGCTGCACACGAGTGTACAGTTCAAAGTCGTACGAATGAATTAGGGACCTAATGATGCTTGTTTTAATTCGTCGAGTTCTTGGCTTTCTAACCCCAGTTCCGAATGCGTGACTCACTGTCTGGATAGCTGGCTGGCCTCCTATCACTAGTGCCCTCGAATGCGTCTCCCGAGTAAGTCTACGGGTAATTCTGTTGCGGCGGCTCTGCTGATTTTGGCAGAACTTTTTTAACGGCAACCAAACCCAGCCTATGATGTGTTGCGTACTTGGGTAGAATTTCGCGGGTCTTGTAGTGTGATATGGCTGTAGCAATCGATGCGTACTGTCAGCAGCACGAACGTTCCAAGTTTTTCATATGTGTTGCGGACACGCACAGAGTGAACTGGAGGCTCCTGCCAATAGCACTTGGTGATTTGTTTTCTTTTTCGTGTTTAATTTAGCCTTATTGTACTCGTGAGCCGGCAAAAATAGTATCGGTGGAAAGCCGGTTTTCCGAACGGTGCGGTAGATGTATACTGCTCCATTAGATGTCTGTGTGGTTGTGATCCGCCCAGGAATGATAAGATGACTTAACAAAAAAGAAACAGATGGACATGATAGCGTATGAGGCCTGTAGGTGTTGACGAGGGTCAGAAGATGCAGGTATGACGCTTGGACGTTACCGCGAGTGGACGGAAGAGGCTGTTGACAGGCAGCGCGGCTTTGGACTCCTGAATATGTATAAGCGGCGATGATACGCAAAAGCGGCGCGAAGTATAATATGGACCCCGGCCCATCAGGGACTGGAAGGAAATGAAAAAGCGGACTCCCTCGCGAGGCAAATCATGGACCGCGGGGAGTCTGAGCATTCATACGCCCTTCCTCCATACAGTGCGGCTACCGACCGACTCCGGTTATGCCGACTAAGCAGAAAAACAATGCCGACACCTCATCTTCTACTAGACGCAGAGGAGGCCAGAAACCTTAGGAAAATTCAGACAAATAGCTACCCACATAAGTCTAGATTAGCACTCATGTTTCCGGATAAGTATAACGAAGAATGCCAGAAATGCCATCAGAAGGCAGACCTCTTCCACACTATATGGAACTGCCCGACCATATGGCAACAGAACAACTACAATACATCAATAGAGTCCTGGGAAGCGGCACTGTCCAGCTCAGACCTCTCCAGTCAGCGAGAACTGCTGGAAAGAGCCAAGCTAGGGGCTTTCGCCACTGGAGTCCTGGAAATAGTATTCCACCCTTGACTCCACCCCCTCCTCTTCTACCTTTGTGAATAAAGTTTACCACCACCACCACCAGCGAAGTATGGCGGCAATCCGAAATAAGTACGGCGGGAGAGCTTTTAGCCCGGGAAGTTTTTCCAGTTTGTTTCTGGAATAAAGATTTTTTATTGATTGATTGATTGATTGATTGATTGATTGATTGATTGATTGATTGATTGATTGATTGATTGATTGATTGATTGATTGATTGGATTGATTGATTGATTGATTGATTGAAGTGTAAAATAGGGGTTGCTAACTTGGCAGCGTAACTGGGAACTTTCTGCTAGTCGTGAAAAATCAATTTGGCGCATACATCTTTGAGCAGGAAAAATCCTCCCTGTTTATTGGCGACATATCCTCGAGATTGCAGTAGGGCATTTTATTCACTATGATAACGCAAGTGTGCGTCGTAGATATGTATGAAAGCCTGCGTACTGCCCATGCAGCCTGGTTACTTCAACTGGATACCTTCAAAGCTTAGTCGCGTTTTTGTGGCGTATTTTAACGCGTGAGTGCGTGTGTGTGCATTCGTGTTCCGAGGGCAGTTGCGTATACGCGAATGCACCTTACACTGTTAATGTTACTTTTAGTGGTAACTTGGCCGTTCTGGCAACGCGGTAGAGGTGAAAGTACGCTGGTTCTTGCTTTTTATATCTTTGCTAAATCTTGCTGCTCTCAGCTATACCTTCCAGAAATAAAAACCCTGTACACTTTTCTTCGAGGTTTTTTAGTGTTGGCGTTTCTTCCATGCCTGTGCCCATGTTTGCGTGTGTATTGATAGGATTCTCTACCTTAAGCATCCCGCAACACCTCAATCTCGCCTCACCGTGCACTTGTGTTAATTGGGGCTCGATCGCAGCCGCTGCACCGGGTGCATCTACTTGCAAGCATGTGGGTGTCTGCCTCACTGTCAGCAAACGTGGTCTTCATGTAGACAGCTGTCGACCTTGAAACTATTTGGTATGTTTTTCGTGCAGTGCAGAAAAAAAGAGTGGCGCACGAATGTTTATGGCTGTCGCTTCGAAAAAAAAAAAAAAAAGGGAGGCGCGGTTCAATCCCCCACGAACCCACCAAAGGTGGCCAGGAGCGCTCGTACAAAAATTTCAAGGTGGTTCGGGTGCTTGCAAATTCAATTTACGCTTAAAAATAACCGCAATATTAACTGAAGCGTACTAGTGGCGTTGGTATAGACATTGTTTAACTGCCATCGGCGAATATAACAAAGACT